>NW_024542772.1:0-174365 GCF_018151105.1 Drosophila obscura
CGGGTCAAGGAATTTTTGGATAAAGCAGAACAGGGGCAAATGTCAGGCCTTTCACTCAGTGGCCTGATTACCTTTTCGAGACCATGAGTTGCGCTGCAACGGAAGCGTCCTAGCTCGGTCTTTTGCTTTTGGTCCCCCAGTCAGGTGGGCAGTTGTGCGGAGGGCGGGGAAACTCCTTAATTCCATAATACGCGTATACGCACAAGTAAAGTGCACAGGTGACGGTGAAAAAGTCCAGAAGGAAAAGATTTATTTGTGAACAGGCGCTCAATTGATCTTGGTGCTTGTTAGCTGTCGGCCGGGCACAGGCGACGCCGCAAAGAGGTGCCCTCAGTCGGACTCTGGATTGGAGATTGCTCCCGTGTCCAGGAGAAGATCAGCAGAGGAGTCCTGCTCCATCACCCATATAGCGGCAGTTGACACGCGAGAGCTGGACGAGCCCATTTTCGTCTCCTTTGTCCCTCTACGCCGAATACCAGCAGCGCTTGCAAGTAGCACGTAGGGGAAAGGGAAGAGGGAAGATTAGCCGAAGTTCTAGCAGGCAGAGTGAGTGCTCAGCGGATGGCTGGTTAGTGCCCGTGAACCTTGCAAGAGAGACAGCTGCGTCGGCGACCCTGCGCTATTGGGAGACGGAATCCGCAAAGGAAGAAAGTAAGCATACCAGATGCCCAAGAGAATTTCATTTTTTTTTTGTGATTAATTTTGTTTTGTGTGATTTTTGTAATGTTTAGTTCAAAAGAAAAAAAATAGTTTTAAGCTTTAACGTTTTGGTTGGTGTCCCAGCAATTATTGTGTTTTGGCAGTAAGCGATGATAGCGAGAGGTCAGGAGTGTGGGCTTAGAAGTTTTTCCTTCCATCTCGATATTTTTTTTTCTCCCCTCTTGTTAAGCAATACGTTGGTGAGAGCGCTTTCGTCGATGGATTCCTGACAAGGGTGAGTGCTGTTATGGCCACATAAGGCTGCGTTTTTTTAACAACAGACCAAAACCAGCAGAAATATATTTATTCGCGGACATAATTAATTACGCGCTAGCCCATCCTCTGCCATCAAAGTTTACGTGTAACACTTTTTGCAAGCCAATGGTCGCAGATCGGGAAAATTGTTCTAACAATGATCAGCGGTTTGATCATTTATTCGTATTTATTCATATTTATTCATTTTGTTCTTATTTATTTATATGCGTTCATTTTATTATTTATTTCTCGTGCATATCGTAGTTTAAGTATGCTAGTAAGTTCATTTTTATAGAATTTAGAATATATTTTATAATGTTTTAATTCCTTTTTTATTTTCCTTAGCTAGCACCCTCCCATGTAGGTGTTCCTGAGGCAGAAGGGGCCATTCCATTTTCAATGAAGGCGGCTTGAATGGCCAAGGTAGGCGGGCGAGACGGTCTCATTAACACCAGAGACGGAGTCGAAACTCTTCGCAGCACAGACCCTAGCTTTTTCTTATTCAGGGATAGGTAGTATCTCCCGGTTAAGTTTTTGTCGTAGCACGCTACTTCATTTTTGGTAGATGATATGACCACCAGCATGAGGGGGATCATCACCCCAGCTGACGAGCAGAAGCCGGAAACCTAAGCGTGTGCTTCCCTCGCCGACCAAAACCTAGGCATAATTTGTATATTTGTGTTCATGAAACGTTACACAGCTGTACGGGGTTTTCTTTTTTTATTCTCTTTTAAAAAAAAAAAAAAAAAAAATTTAAAAAAAATACTATCCTCCCAAGGATATACTCACTGCCGGGAGCTCACCTATGACACAGACATGCAGCATCTGTCCGAAGTGATCGGCCACCTCAACAGTTTTAAATTCTATCTAATGATTACATCGCAAAATCCGTACAAGGGCTTTCCCTTTGACAAGCAGGAGGAGTGGTTCGGCACCAAATACACCACTATACCCATGCCTCCAAGGTGGAAGCAGCTGTGGATCGAATCGAAATCGAAGCGCATGGACGAGCTCTTTCTGCCCGAAGCCAATCCCTTTGTGGCCCACGACTTCAAAATGTTCTGGAATGAGCAGGGCAAACCCAAGCAGCCGCCTTACCCCAAGAGGTTGGTCAAGACGGACACCTGCGAGCTGTGGTTCCGACAGGATGACAAATTCAACCTGCCCCACGCCTGCCTATGCTTCTTTTTTATCACGCCGCTGCTGCGACAGAGCGCAAAGAAGTAAGCGAATTCTCTCTCACACTAGCCTTCTAGTCCCATAACCCTTGAAGCTTCTTTTTTTTCGCAGTGCTGCTATGTGCGACTTGACTTGTACGTTTCATTGGTGAAGCTGCACGTGCAAAGGAAGCTGGAACTCGCCGAAAAGGCCAATCTCAACTGCCGATTCAGGGTTAGCGACAATGGTTTGAAGCTATTTCTGAGCGGCTACAATGAAAAGCTCCATCTGATTGTGGAGGCCGTTGCCCAAGGTATGGTCGATGTGGGTGCCACCCTCAATGCAGATATTCTTACTGCCTACCGCGAGAACCAGCGCGAGTACTACTTAGCAAGTGTGACCAGTCCATGGGATCTCCCTATGCTCCGATGAAAATCTGCATCTCAAATTTTAATTTTGTATTCTGTAGTGACATCCGTCTTTGGGTGCTGGGACAAAAGCAATGGCTGGCGATTGACTAGTACAAGTCCCTCAACGACCTCACTCTGGAGGATCCGAAGGAATTTGCCCAGAAGTAACCGCAGGAGCTGTACATCAAGGCCCTCATACAGGGCAACTACACGGAGGAGGCAGCTCACAAGTTGCTCAATGCAGTGCTCAGCCGTCTTAAGTGCCAGCCCATTGGGGATCGTCGGCTCGTGGAGAATCGGATCGTGAAGCTTCCACAGGGCAGCCACGTGATCCGCTGCTACGCCCCAGGCGTGCACACTACAACCACAAATATAACGAACTTTTACCAATTCGGAGCGAACTCTTTACGGGTGGAGGTCATACTCGACCTCATGTGTACGATCTTCGATAGCCCGGAATTCTGTACGGAGGAACTCGTGGGTGGAGAAGTGGAGGGTTGGGTTAACGTTAATACCGGAATTGTTGGCTACTCCCTCTTTGTAGACTTGGACGAGACTATTGCAAGAGACAGTGTCAAAAAAATGGATAAAGACCTCGATGAATTTCGCCGCCAGGGTTGGATGTTGGATGTTTTTCAAGCTAATAGATGACGAGACCTATGCATCCATGAAAGACCAGCTTATCCATGGAATGCTTGCCCTTCCACATACTCTGTTGCATGAGGTGCGTAGAAATCTTGGCGAGATCATCGGCGGGAACTATATCTTCGGTCGTGCCCAGAAGAAGGCGGATGTTTTGCGCACCCTAACCAAAGCGAACATCATAAGCTTCCTGAACGACACGGAAGGCACCAATTTCCGCAAACTGTCGGTTCAGGTCATTGGGCATGGGAAGCCGTCAAATCTCTTAAACCAGAACCCTAATGACAATGAGTTGAAAATTGTATTCCTGCCACAGGACGGAGACGGAGAAATGCCTACCATTGTCGACATTTACGATTTCAAAAGCGGTTTCGAGATTTACCCCAACCGCAGCGAGGAACCAGCTGTGGAAGGAAACTAGACGTGCGGCAAGCTTTGGGGATGTCATGAGAAATCTACCCACTGCACAATATTTTTCTTTTCAGATAATCTTTGTTTTTTATACACTCCTGACCAAGACAGACACCGTTTGCAGATTAATTTTTAAGTTTACTTTAACATAAGTATTAAAAGTATATTTCCATATTTCTATCATCATTGCCCGAATCTCCTGACCAAGTCAGACATTCGCTTCGCTCCCAGACACATGTGTTCACATGGAACATCATCGTATGTGGATGAATTTATAAGTTTCGAATATGAATAAATATTATTCAAAGTAAATTTCTAGACGTTTATCATCATCTTTACATTTGTATATAATCCTGTGCACTTTATTCTTCCACAAATAAAAATTTGTCTGAAGGTAATTGAAAGTAGGATTGAAGCTATCGAATTATATAAAAATATAATCTCTCCCCCAACTAATGTCTCATGGATATAGTTCGTCTCTGCGCGAAATGCTATGGTAATATGGAAGGCACCGATAACCGCTGAGTTCCCGCAGTTCCTTCACATAAATGCATTTGACATATGTGTGGGGACGACTTAGGATTACAGTGGCTGCTTCGTCGCACTTTAACTTAGCCCGAATACTCCTTCTTGACTCACTTGGTGGTCTACTGCATGTTGGAGGTGTCCTCGTAGATGGCGGCGATCTTCACAGCATTGCTTGAACACTGCCTGCCTGCTAACATCCATCAAATAGACGCTCAGTGAGAAGAACCGCTTAAAGGACGAGTAGATGGACCGGAAGAAAACTACGAAAGATAGTGATAGTCAGTTCCGTTCCACCTGGAGGCATCGCCCCCATGAGTCACCACGCGGTGATGGGTCCCATGATGTAGTTAAGATCGTATGGAATGAAAGCTTTAACGCTGTCTCAACATCTTATATCAACATAATCGTAAATATACTCATATCAATACCGAAATAATCAAAAGTCCGTCTCTCGTTTTGTATCAAAGTGTAAAGAATTTATTATACATATGTATATCCATTGCATTAGATAAATGTGTGTGTTCGTGTAAAGCTTACGACAAATTTGAATATCAAAACAAGACAGATCAGATAACAGATTAATGCCCGCAACCAAGAAGCCAAGAAGCCTTCAGCTCTTGTTAGTCAAATTGGGAGTGGTAGAATGGAGTAGGGGGAGGGGGGATGGGATGCCAACAGCAATATTTTGTAGATCGTAAATAAGGCCAAGAACCAAGTCGCACTGCGAGTGGTGCCTAGAACTTTGAGGACTTGGCCAGGTTGAGGGCCTCCGTCAGCATGCGACCAAAGTCGGCGTGCACCTGGGTAAAGTTCTTGACGGCCCGCTCCTGCAGGAACTGGCTGGCGTTGTTCAGATGGCCGGCAATGTTTGCCACCAAGCGCTTCTTGGCGCAGTTGTCCAGCGTGTGCACCCAGAAGTCGGTGGCCTGGCCAAAGTTGTCCTCGGTGTCGCCGCTGCTGTAGCGGTAAACGTCCCCAGTGACGGGGCAGCAGGTGGACAGGGCACGGGCCCGGGGACATTCCTGCGGTCCGTTGAACGAGTTGGGGAAATAGTTGGGGGCACCGTCCTGGTTGTCCGTCACGTTCATCAGCCCGTCGCGCTGGAAGTTGTTCACCTTCACGCGGTAGGGGCAGTTCACGGGGATCTGCAAGTAGTTCGGCCCCAGGCGATGCCGGTGCGTGTCCGAGTAGGAGAAGAGACGACCCTGCAGCATCTTGTCGGGCGATGGCTCAATGCCGGGCACCAGGTGGGCGGGGCTGAAGGCAATCTGCTCCACCTCGGCGAAGTAGTTCTTGGGATTGCGGTCGAGCACCAGCTTGCCAACGGGGATAAGAGGGAACTCCTTGTGGGACCAGACTTTGGTCACGTCGAACGGATTATACTTGAACTTCTTGGCCTCCTCGAAGGTCATCACCTGAATGTACATGGTCCAGCTAGGGAACTTGCACGTCTTGATGCGGTTGTAGAGGTCCCGAATGCTGTAGTCCGGATCGCTGGAGGCCAACTCATCGGCTGCCTTCACGTCCAGATTCTTGATGCCCTGGTCCGTCTTCATGTGGAACTTGGCGTAGATCGGCTCCCCCTTGGCGTTCACCAGCTTGAACGTGTGCGATCCGTAGCCGTTCATGTGGCAGTAGCCGTCGGGAGTGCCACGATCGCCAAACAAGAAGCACACCTGGTGCGTCGACTCCGGGCGCAGGGTAAGGAAGTCCCAGAACATGTCGGGATCCTTCAGGTGCGTCTGCGGATTGCGCTTCTGGGTGTGGATGAAGCTGGGGAACAGGATCGGGTCGCGGATGAAGAAAATCGGGGTGTTATTGCCCACCAAATCCCAGACGCCATCCTCCGTGTAGAACTTGACGGCGAATCCTCGCGGATCACGGGCCGTATCGGCCGACCCGCTCTCGCCACCCACCGTGGAGAAGCGAATGGCCAGGGGTGTGCGCTTCTTCACCTTGTCGAAGATCTTGGCGGCACAGTACTTGGAGATGTCGTGCGTCACCTCGAAGTAACCAAAGGCTCCAGCTCCCTTAGCGTGGACCACGCGCTCGGGGATGCGTTCGCGATCAAAGTGCGACATCTCATCGAGAAAGTTCACGTCCTGCAGCAGCACGGGACCGCGGGGGCCCACAGTCTGTGTGGCATCCTTGATGCCAATCGGAGAGCCATGTCCAGTGGTGATCGATCCTGGCGAGACCTGAAACAAATAAATTCCACATTTTGTCAGTCGCAATTCTCTCTCTCTCTCTCTCTCTGTTGGTTGCATAACCGAATGCCGGTGATCAAAGTGTCCCCCAAATCTTATCTCAGCTTATCGCTCTAATTTTCCTATTTCTTATTTTGGGGAGCGGACTTTTGTATGTTATTTATTAGGTGCACATGTATGTGCCACCCGGCACAAAAACATAAACATAAAGATTGCAGGCACTTATCGGTTCCACTTTCGAAGAGGGTAAACACTAAGGCCTGCCATGGGGGGTCACATTGAGGGGCCAAAAATATTTACCATTCGTATACAATATTAGCATTGTATAGGTATGGGTACCATATAGAGAAAACGAAAGATTGCAATGCTTATTTGGGATTTATGTCTTTAAAGTGACTTGCAATCTGCTCATGACCCAGTTGGCCTTTCCCACTGACCATTCGATTGTTTCTTTTAGTGGTTTCTCCCTCTTCCCCTCAGAGGTTACTGCCTATATTTCGAATTCTAGGTTTCTCAGTCATTTGATGCGTATTTTCTATCCGATATCTTTATCCCTGTCATCAGAGCATCTTAATTCAATTTCCCCATGGGTGCAGCAGCCACTCCTTGAGCCCCTTATCGTTTATTCCACATGCAATCAAGCCAACACTCATTATAGAATCAGCTTTGCCCAACAATTTGCACAAAGTGTCACTCGTTAAAGCCGCAACTGTTTAGCTAATGAAATTATCTGAGGGATGAGAGAGCTGTGCTGCGCTCTCTGCGACATGTGAAATGATAATAATCTGAGGGCATTTCTGGAACAATAAAGTGCATACAAAGGTCGTATATCTTTTCTCTCTCTCTGGCGATGTGTCAGGCGTATAAATTAGCTGATGTTTTTATTTCACAACAAAGTCATTTAGATACTAAGAGAACGAATACATTATATGTGGATTACTGTCTGGATAATAATACTAGGATATAAAATGTTGTTTTAGGAATTATATCTTGCTTGGACACGGAATGAAATGACTTCTTTACAAAGTCTAAATGAAATTCTATTCCATTAGATCGCTTCCTACATATCTTCTATTGCAAATTTGTATTCAATTGGCCTGGAGTCTCCTCACCTCACCTTTTTCTGAACCGTCCTCTGAATACCTAATTTTCTGCATTCTTTTTTGAATTCTTAACTTTTCTGCACTCTCAATTTCTTGTGTTTTCTTTTTTCATTCGCTTCAACCCAGAACTGTTTGCACTTTGAGACAATAACAATGCGGGGCCACATCAGAGGCCAGATAGTGGAGCAAAAGCAAAACCAAACGCCCCACCAATCAATCTGTACTAACATGCAAACAGACGACCGACTGATAATGCCCACTGACTCGATCTACAAGAATGAAAAATACATAAAGGTTTACATACTCCCGTACTTGTAGGAAAGTTTTTAATTGCAATTTGTCGCGGAGATGATTGCAATGGCATGGGGGGTATAAACGCCGCGACGTTAATGAGGCAGCGGCAGCCTTATAAGATCTGTGCAACTGATAAATATTAGGAGAAGTAGAGAAGCAGAAAATGTCGACATTTATAACAGGGAAAGCAGAGCTTTAAGCGGAATATTGTGATTATTTTTTTTAGTTTTGAAAAACTATGAAAAACCCACACAAGAATTACGATTATTCAAGGAAAGAGAACTGAGAATTGGATTCCATTTTTGTATTATTGAAATTTAACGAATTCCACCACTCATTATTAATTGCATTCCTGGCCATTACAGACCTTCGCGATCTTTTGAAAATCCCTGAAACTCAATAACCAAATGGGATTCTCTGCATTCTTGAAATGATTCAGTATATATGGGAACACTCCACTCCCACAATACTATATACATATAGTACCCATAGAGACAATGAACCGAACTGAAATGAGTGCTTGGCCAAAACAAAGGCAAATGGCTAATTGCCTGACAAAATGCAGTTTTCATAGTTTCGTCATAGAAGGCCGGATTCGAGTGAAACAACACGAACCAATCGACTTGGCGGGTAGCCTCTTTTCTGGGTCATTTCCAAACATATTCTCACATAGCCCGGGGCCGGGCGTTCCAGCTCAATTGCATAACCAAATTAGAGAAAGAAAATTTGCCTCGAACGCACGCATTTTCCTTATACGTACCCGGCCCGGGCCAAGAAACTCGTTTGAGCCAAAAGGTGCAAAGGAGGACAGACAGGACGGGGTCGTTGTAACTGATCGTCGCATGAGCCATTGCAACCAGTTTATGCAACATTGAGCGACGGCTCTTGGCTTCGATGCAGAGTCCATTGACTCGCGCAGCTCGCGATTTTTCCAACCTCAAACCTGCAACGGTTCAAGCCACGTCTCGCGGCCCTCGCTCGTTTGCTTTTTGTCTATATACAATTAGTTTTAATTGTGTTTTTGTAAACTGAAGTAGAACTGCTAGAATTGCTTCAATTGATTTGTTGGCTCATCCATTAGCTCAATGCAATTTTCACATACTAAGTATACTTATTTTTAATGGGTTTGAAAGTTCTGCTCAAGGCTGAAATGGTGGTGTGGCCACAACATTGCAGCTAATCAGATATAAAAATGTACACGTTTGCCTGATAGATCTAATCTTTTTGGGGCAATTACTAAGCAGAAAATGTCATTTGTATTATCGATTTATGGGGCATGGCATGGAAATGGGAAAGTAAGGATAGATATGAATTTATAAAATTCCGTTTTTTTCTCTTCTTTCAATATTCGTGCCATACATTTCAAGGCACGATTTTTCCATTAAAATGCATTCAAAGTCGAACCTAAATTGAAAATACATTATACGCTGCCCAGCCAAAGCGAAAGCGAATAATTATCATAAAAGTGCAAACACAGAAAGGAAAAAAAAAAAAACCAGTACATAAATGCTAACAAAAAGGAAAACCAAATGAACATTTGGCCAAAGGTTAAACAAGGTTGGAAAACAAATGCAGAGCAACAAGTAGCAAATTAAGAATTGTACATACATATGTGCACAATACTTCATTTTCTGCAGTGCCATATACCTTGGATTAGGTTCAGAATTTCATAAATCCAAAATAAAATACGATAAGCCTTATCAACAGAACTGATAAGAGACAGAACTACTCTCCCCGCTCTCTCTGTGCGGACAGTGCACAGCTGAGAGGGGAAGGGGGGCTACTTGAACTTTGATCTCTCTCTCCCGTGGAGAACTGCTTGAAAAATTTGGTACCATTTGAAAAAGTACAGGCTCCACGTAGCATTCATTGTCATGTTTTTTTTGTTATTGATTTTTGAATAATAATTTTTTTTGCACTTCGCTTTGCCTTTCCTTTTCTTTCTTCTCTTTGTTTTTCTCCTTTCCTTTTCGGGGCCCGGCATTCACTCACACACACATATTGCTCCGTCTCTTTCCCACTCACCGTCTGGGTGTTCTTGTAGTCATTCAATTGATTCGAAGCAGCATCGCGTGCAGCCATCTTGCCTTCAATTTAGTTGGATAACCAGAATTTAGATGTTCAAAATAAGTTTAGAGCACTGTCGACTGCGTTACTAACTGCTTGTGAGCGCCTCAAAAATTTGTCAAGTAAAGCAATGCAACGCAGTTTCGTTTGTTTATATAGCACAGATGTTGAATATATATGGATATCGATATATATATCGATATATATTTTTTTGCTGTTAATATATTGGAAGGTATAATATTTTGTATATTAATATGAAATAAGATATTGGATACTTTTGTATCCCGGTGGTATTCTGCAATCTGCCCAGAAGTCCATCTCGTCCATGTACTTCCAAGCGGTAGGATTAATTAATTGTTTTATTAGCTTACCCACTTCCATTTTCAGGCCAGTTTCTCTGTTCATCTTCTTGGCAGCTTCCAGCCAGAAGTTCTGCCTTTTGGTTTTCTGTTTTTAGCTGACATTGGTGGAGTCCCAAACGTATCGGGAATTTCTCACAAGTTTAATTAAAAATAGCGTATATTCATCGCTTCACATAACTGTTCATATTGGCGCCAAAATTTATTTGCGGCCGACGGCAACCAACTGTGTTGTCTGACTCCCTCTAAATATATGGCCAGAATGTTATTGTTGTTTCCCTCATATTTGACTTGATTTTACAGCCAATTTTGATATTTGTACAAGTGCAAACCGTCGACGTTGTTTCTTTACTTTTAAACGCCGACAACTGGTCAGCTGGCTCAGACAGTGCTGGAAACTGCAACACAGAAAGAGGAGGAGAAGAAGAAGAATAACCCGGCAAAAAATACAAAATTCCGAGCGAAATGGATATAGAAAGAAGAAAACTATGTGTAGTTATTTTAATGCAAAATAACTATATCATTGCACACTTGCTGCAGAAGCGCCAGCGACAGTGCCAGCACCAACACCAGCGCAAGAGAAAGTTGGGCTCTTCGAACCTTCCATTGCAACGCCAGAGGGACATTGAAATAGCACCGGATCAGTTAATTTTGGAAAAGGTGAGTCCCATACAGTCATAATTAGTTGGTAGCCAGGCATATCGAAGATGCACTCAATCACTGGCCAAAGCTGTCGCCGATGCCACCATTAACCATTGCTCCAGCAGTCGTCATTGTTGGGACGAACGTCATCAGGACGCCATCCCAATAAGCCATCCATTCGTAGCCCAGAGGCGACCATACTGGATACATCTTACACCGGCTATCGTTTATAATATATTGAATATATTGAGCTAAATTATAGTAAAATTAATGATTAATTGAACATTGAAATTATGAATTGAACAGAATGAATACACCGCGTATGTACATAATAATAATATAGTAAAATAAATGAACAGAATGAAATTTACAGAATTGATCTGTGCTGTTCTGTGACACAGCAGTCCGCCCATTCTTCGTTCATATGTCGCCTGTATTCTTTTCCTCGTCGAAATTTGTAATACAAGCTATCTGCCCAATTTCGATTTTCGAATGGGTAAAATATTCGTATGGTCCTGGCCAAATCTCTGGCATTTCTTTTGCTCATAAGGAGCCTATTTTTGCAAAAATATTCAACTATTATTGTTGATAGCGGCTTGGCATGTGATTTGAACAATCTTTTTCTTTGATTTGCTCTATGCAATATTTGTCTCCCACGATCTTTTTCATTTGTATTCCATAGGATGGAGTACAGATTTACGAATTCGGTTGCTTCACCGCAAGCATTTGAATTTGACGTGGACCACGCTGATAAGGCCTTAGAAGTTGTCGACGGTGTTGACACCGTCAACGATGTCGACTGCAAATCAGTGTCAGAGACTTCCCGGGCGGTGCTGTCCCGCTCCACTGGCTCTAATTCCTTCATGTCTGCAGGTGGCCATGGTAGGTCCCATTCATCAACATGTTCATCTTCCCGTTCCCGTTCATCTTCATCATTGAGTTCATTCGCCGCTTCATCATCATCCTGTTTTTTCCTCCTCATCGGAATCGTCCCGAGTGTATTATTTTTTTATTATGACGTGACAGTTGTAAAAATTCATATTTTTTGTTGGCGGTTTGCGTTCAAAATGACAACAACAATACGACTTGCAATTAAAACCTGTTGTTGCTTCTGTTGTAGCTAAAACAGTGGAGATTTTAGAGATATCGATTACAGACATATCGACTTCAGACATATCGGCTTTCTTTATCGTTAAAGCGGGCCAAGACGAGCAGTGATATGAATAATTCTATGTCGCCTCTAAGTGGTCAAATATCGAAGCGCGCCTCCAAGGAATTGAATAGGACGTCTGCCATTTGATATCTCAGGCCATCTGGAGAACAGTGAAGCTGAGCTGACGTTCAAGGTTCTGGAGGACCTGGAACAGCCGCATGATTCCGCAAAGGTCCAGAGGCGGAGGCGGAACGGGTCCCGGGTACCTCCCTTCATGAGGCTGACACCATACCATTTGAGGAGCTTCTGGGCGCCTGTTTGGCGGATTCGATTCCGACGACGAGGAGAAGCAGCAGACGCCACGATCAGGTAAAAAAGTGTTATTAATAAAAAAGTTTATTTTCATCTTGTTTTTTTCTCTCAGTGAGATCGCAGAAGGCTCAAAACCTGCCACCATCCACGCAAGCCGCTTTTGCAGTAGTTAGCGATGTGAGCAACATTTATCACCGACCGTGCATCAGCCCACGCAGACCTACAAGAATCCCTCGATGCTGGGCAAAAACAGCAAAATCAGGCTACCATTACTGCAGAGGGACACAACTCGTCACAAGCGACAGCAACAGCCGACTCGTCGGCATCCAAAAATCAGCGGCAAGGACTTAAATCGAAAGGCGGCTACACGCCGGAAATCAGTGCTACATCCACTCCCACAACCGGAGGAGCGGGGATTTCCCTCAATACCTCCATAACCGAAGCGTATGCCCACAATGCCAACTACATGCCGCCGTCACCAGCTCATAGCGGAGCGGGAGTGTCGACCGAATCTCCAAGAACACCAAAAATTAAAAATATGGAGTATTTATTTTTAACCTTTGATAGGACAACAAATGTTGGAGAACTTAAGCGGCTTATAAAGTTTTTTGAGCGTCCGGCGCATCTGGATGAGATGCACCGAGGGAAAGTAAACATGCTGTCTTCGTTGGGTTCCTTTAAAGCAAACCCCTTTTTTTTTTACTTTGACGAATAATATTTAATGGGTATCGTAAGTGTTTAATTAATTAATATTACTTATAGGGTCAGGGCAAAGTTAAATTGAGGGTACTGGCCCTCGCTGCCATCTACTTGGACGGCAGCAAATTTATTTATTTATTTATTTATATATTATTTATTATTTATTTATTTATATCCGAGTGGTAAGTTGAATGTTTTCGCTTTTGTAAATACAAATTATCCAAATATATATTTCAACAGGTACCAGTATATGTTGATATAGCTACAAACCGCAGATCCAAGCAATCGGCTCTTGGGATCGTTTGATTTCATATTAATATAATTTTAACATAATGTTATGTTAACATTATGTTATTAACATAACAAACTTAGTGTTGGAAAACGGAAGTAAATGTATGAAAACAGAAAAATACCGACAAATTTCGTTAAAACCAAATATGCTCTCCAACTCATTTTGGCGTTTCACGTATGAGCGCCCTCGGTTGGTTGTTTTTGTTTTTCACCGTTCATCGCGCTCGTCCGTCTCTCGTAGTGATTTCTTTTTATAACAAAAAAGCATGTATATATAAAATATATAATAAATATAGTGCAACATACACACGCATAGTAAAACCCCCCGTTTAGGCTAAAATATCAAGTGCAAGAATACCAATCAATTTACGTAAAAGACAAAACAAAAAGAAATGATGTGAAAAAACGGCGCGTGTGAAATTTTTTCAACGAAGAGAAGTTGAAGAGCAGCAGCAGCAACAACGAAAAGAAGAGAAAAATACAACTACAAAATTCCCCACACACAAAGTAGGCCAACAACAACAGCAAAGCAAAGCAAAAGGCAAACGCAAAAGCAAACAGCAACAGCAACAACAACAAAAAGCAAGAAAAGAAACCTTGTAATTGTGTCAAATAAATGTGTTTTTCCGTAAATTGTGTTTGTTTCCTTTTTGGAATGTGGTATTTTATTTGATTTACAAAATATTCCAAAAAGCGTGAGAGTGTGCGTGTGTGAGTGTCTATGGCTGTGGTTCGGCGCGTCTCGTCTCGTCGAGACAAGTGAAATTTTCTTTGTTTCCCAGGGGCACGAGTGTGTGAGGGAGGAGTGGAGTGGGAGGAGTAAAGAAATGAAGTTGCCTTGAAACGGAATATGCTCTTCCTCCTCTCCTCTCCAGCGTGAACCGAATACGATGTGTCTGTTCCTGTGTTGAAATATGTTTACGTGTGCGTGAGTGTCTGTGTGGCAATGAACCGTTCCATTATGAGCGTTTTTTGTTGTTTTTGCTTTGCATTTAAAAGTAAATATGTACAAAAGATGTTTTACTACAAAAATGTAAATGTTTCACAGAATTTTCAGGGAAAATGTGCAACAAGATGCCGCTGTTAGGGAGCAGGACCAGCGACAACAATAAAACTAATGCTGCTGGACAGGTTTCCCACGGCTAAAAAATAAAACGAGGAAAAGAAGAAGAAGCAATGCGTCCGTCGCGAAAGCAAAGTGAAATTCATGAAAAAAGCAGCAACAACAGAAGCAACATAGCGGCTAACCGAAACCGTTATTCAACAATTTCTTGAATCAAAAAAAGAAAAAATCCAACAACAACAAAATACAAGTGAAAGAAGCCACCAAATACTGGTTTTTAACAACGAAAAAGCAAAAAGAAAGAAGGAAAGAGGGGAGAGAGAAAAAGTTGCTTCACAAGAAATCTCTCCATGTGTGCTTGTGTGTGTGTGTGTGCGAGAAAAGTAAAGTAAAGTGAAAAGCAATGCTAAAAGGAATTACAACAACTACAAGGCAAATCTTACATCGCTGTCACACTAAATAACTGTAAAAGCCGCCTCAAATAACAAGAAGGCAAGGAAAAAACGAGAAGGGAACGAAGGAAAGGCCCCCGCGTGGGCGGGATTGGGGAAGCAAATATTCAACTTTAAAACATACCCTCAAATTGGAGGTATGTACACATGCGTAATAATTAATATTAATACTTATTACTTTTAAGCTCTTCAAACATTTTCCTCTTTCTCTTGGAAAACATAATCTAATGAATGCGTACCACAATTAAGCTGTTGCTGCTGTGTGTCTTGGCAGAGAGTGAGAGATTTGGAGAGAGAGCCAATAAGTGTGAGAGAAAGGGAGAATTAATAATTGTGTTGGTGTTGCTCTTCTTTCTTTCATTCTTTTTTTTTTTTTTGGAGCATGCGAAATGGCTACAGGTGGCTTATTTACAGTTACTTTGAGCTTGCCTTCTGATAAGAACAGCTGCTGCTCTTCTTGCCGCTCTCCTTTCACACTTATTCCTCGGTGAACTCGAGAGAGGAGCTCTCTGCTTTTAACATGAGCATAACGGCTCTAGCTGGACAGTAGGTGGTGATTTTGGGTGTTTTATTGGGTATTTGCCAAAGGCCTTTATAATTCTTATAAATCTAATTGTGGTTCTTGTTCTGCGGTTAAAGATAAGCTTTAATATTAAGTAGATATTTGTTTCTCTTATAGAAACTTATGTAACTTGTTCCGATTGAACAGTTTAATCCAGTTTACGATGGTGACCTTTATATGGTTATATGTATTGCTATTTTAGCCCACTTAGATAATGGTTATACACAAAAAAAGCAGAATGAGAATTCGAGAAAGCAGTAAGTGAATCTGTACTGTCTGCTTCCTAAATATTTTACATAACTTCATTATAAGCCATAAGCCGCTCAATATAAATCCAATCGAATAACGTAACAGGTCGTTATGACAGCATTTAACATTCCGAAACAACAACAAAATAGCATACATACATATTTACATACAGTACCTAACAAATATTTAAATAAATACCGTATAATTTCCTATCATCGTCATGCACTCTCCCTATCAAAATATCTGAAATACCGAGGAACGGCGTGTCCCCTCTCTCCCTCGCTGACCCCACGTCAACGTCACGTTTCTCTGTTCGCTTTTCTGTTATCAGCTTGTAAAGAGTGTGTGAGAGCTGTCGCACTCTGTCCCTCTCCCTCTATGGCTCTGTAAATAGTTCAACTGATTCATAAATTACTCAGATCAAACAAAATAAATAGCACACGGAAACCCACAAACTACACCCATACATCTATACATCTATTCATCAAATATGTATGCATGTGTGTGTTCTCCTCGTTTTTGGCTAATCTCGATCGAAATCAGGCAAAACAGTTTACCGAAACTGATAACAAAACAGAAACAATAATAATAAAAATGCTTACAATGTTTCGGCTCCCCTGAGGAGTGTGTATCGGTTTTACCTGGTAATCGTTGGGTAATTTTAGAGTATATTATTTTGTTGTATACCTGATAATTAATTTCCGTTGTTTCCAATGCTCTATTTTGTTTATATATTCTTGGGAAACATACATACATATATATGTATGTACATATGTATTAACATATTTTATACATATATTGATGTTGAAGAAAAAATAGAAAAGATTACCATTAGAAGATATCAAATCGTTTTAAATATATTTAAAATATAAACTACGTTTTCTGAGGAGAAACCCATCCTCAAGGGGTAGACTTTTCGCAAAATTTTGAAATTAGGGTATTATTGGTAAGAATCTTTTGCGGGAAAATAAATTCTATTATATATGAATTCTATATACATATTACATCGGATTTATCGGGTATCTTTCAATCGAAATATTCGACGCTACTTATTACCAATTGTCCATTTGATTTGTTGATAGTTTTGTTGCGGTGGAAGGAAGCCAGAGACAGAAAGAGAATGAGAAAGACAATGAGAACTTGATCGAACTGTGGAACTGTATTTGTTGTACAGCTGTGCGCGATTCGTTGAGGTTGATAATTAGTTGTAGTCAATCTATCTGTGCGGCCTCCCCAATCCCCCTTCTGTGCACTCTGTACTCCTGTACTCTCTCGTACCCCTCGTACTTTACCTATCTCTACGCCTATTGTACGCTTAAACGGTTTTTGTTTTATGAGTTGTTCTTTTTTTTCTATCTCTCTCTCCCTCTCTCTGTTGCTTTATTGTGCTTTTTGTGCTGAAAGCGTTTAACCGGTTTGTTTCGAAACAAACAGCAGTGAAAACCGAAAACAGAAAACAGAACAAGCCAAGACAAGACGGTTGGCTATCTGTTTGTCTGTCTGTGCCTGTGTGTGTGTGTGTGTGTGTGTTAACTGACTGATGAATAACGTTAGCTTTCAAGAAATAGTATCTTTCGATTTGTTTCTTTTTTCTCTGTATGAATGTTTCGTGTGAAAACGATGGGATTATTAAGGGAGCAACAAATAGTTGATAAGAACATAATTTTGTACATAGTTTAAAGATTATTTGTGATTAAACATTTTGCAAAGGTTGTCCTGAGAAATGGATTAACATATCATCATTAGATTTACCTTAAAGTCATTAGGTAGCACTTGCAATCTTATCTTCAAGATAGTTTATCAACTAATTACATCATTAAATGAAATGGGGTACTCCAAATAGATTAAAACTTTCACAGAACTTATGTTTCTGGTCTGTCTATTTATAGAATAGTGATAATTATTCTAATTTGTATGCAATTGAATAGTAATCGTAGCTCATTACTTCGCCGGTATCTGTTCTGGTGAGATTCCCTGGAATAATTGGTTTATGTTTGTTTCAACAAAGTGGAAATAATTTGGCTATAAATAAACTGAAAGAGAAGAGACTTTCTATAAATAATTCAAAACAAACTTAAACGTGTTTTAAAAGATGAATAAATGAACGATATGTACATACAAACATATTTACTCGAAGTTTTCTCTGGCGATTATTGTGTGGTTAGATCTATGCGGGGGAGTGTCCTCCAACTAAGTCTTTTAAGACCTTTCAAACTTGAAATTTTATTCCAGAACTTTGTTCGTAAATATAAGAAGCGGTGCTCATAAATTCCAAGTGGTAAAGTGGTTAACCCTTTGCTGGTTCATTTCTCATTTCATCCTCTCTCTCCTCCCATAATGCACTTTCCCCAACTATAAATTTACTTTGTACGGGAGTTTTTCCCTATCTGCCCTTTTGGCCAACTTTTGTTTACTTGGGTTATTTTTAGTAATAGTGTGCGCTCAGACACAGATACATCCAACAATTCCAGCTACCAACTCAATTGCTGACTAGACAAAACAAAATAAAATAAATAAAAAAAAGCAAAGTAAAACTACTACTGAGAGCTTCCTCTCACATTTCGCTGTCGTACTCGTACTCGGGGTTTCAACCAGGAAATTTTCGGTTTGAATTGAAAATAAATGCCATGTATGCAATATCAATTTATAAACAATTGAATGACTCAAGATAAAAGTATTTTTTTATAATATATTTATGCTTACATATACAAACATACGGTTATATGCCCTAATCATTTACAAATTGACTCTCAAATTCGTTGTCAAACTTGTTGAGTTTCGTTTCCATTTGACACCTGTTGTTGCAGTCCGAAAGGGAAATTCGAGATTACAAAACTCCGTTTTACAAAAGTTGAATGAATGCGAATGAGTGCGAAATATATAAAAAAAATTCAAGCAAATTAACGAAACCAAAAGACGATTTATTTTAATTGGATATTTAAAATGACATCAAAGGCATTGACACTGTAAGAACGGGAATTCCTCAATCGCAAATATTCAAATATTTCTCCCCTTGCATTTTTGGTGTATTTAAGCGTTGAGCGTATGTAAGTGCAGTGCAGACGCAATCGTCTTGACCATAATTTTATCCTGCATACTAACATACATACATATGTATGCATGTTCACACGAGCATTGCTTTTTTCAGGCAATAGATGCTACCGCAATCGCTTCATTCCATTACTCTCACTCTCTTCAACTAATATATTGCGAGAGCTGAGGAGTTTTCTAAAATATTTTGTCATTGTTTTGTTGGTACCAGTACCAAATTAAATCAAGTAAATCATATCCTTCGATACTGTAGCAAATGCTAAATGAATAAATCAATATCTCTGATATATGGGAAGCTACAACGTAAGTAAAAATTTAACATGTCAAGTATGCCGAGAATTTGGCTGTCATACCGTAAGTAAGGTATATCACATAGACCTCAAATCACGTCACAGTTTATTCACATCCCTGAAACGATAATATAAAGTCAATATTTCGCTTATTGAAAAACAACTTTTTGGATTAACTGAAAATCAACTAAATTAAGAATTAAAATGCCTTCGAGAGAAGCAGGAACAATGCCGGTAGGCCTCGGGTGCCATCTGGTAGACCAGAGGCGCACCGAACGCGAGCTGCTGGAGGAGGGAAAGGCTCTGGAGGAGCGTATACACGAGATCGAGACCCGCCTCAAGCTACTCGAAGGTCGCGAAGACGAACTACCCTGCACGATCTGCACGGGACAGGTCTATCAGCAGAGCACTGTTCGAGCTGTGCGCGAGGGGCTGTCCGCCAGGCTTATAGCCCACGTGGACCTATATAGCACGACCCATGGTCGGCTGATGCGTCTGCAGCAGCAGATACGTCGCGGGGAATCGACTGGGATCCACCGATTTGGTTTTCGATAATTTAAGCCTGAAAGCCGGTAGAAAGAACCTTAAAGAAGAATCTTTTGTTTTTGTATTTTTCTTTGTTTCAACAATTAAACGCATTGCAACAAAAACGCCCACAAAATGTAGTTTCTTATTTCATTTCGCAATCCATGGCTGGTTCGTGTCATTCAACAATGGACATTCCCCATTGCTCGTTCCCCTTTCCTCATTTATCATAATAATTTTCTTCTCCTCTGTTCGTTCTCTTCTGTGTTATATCTCTCTCCATCTCTTTTCTAGTTCCTCTATATGTAATTTCATAATTCTCCTTGATTAGTTTATGTCGTGTAGAAAACAAAGCAGAACGGAACTGAAGTAATGCTAATGACAATAATCAAAACATAATGCGAGTGGGAATGGTAGAATGCAAATGGAATATGTGTCACGGACCTCAATACATTTTACAGCTGCGGTCGAAATAATACTATTTCGACTAATATTATAACAGAAATACATAGGTTTATTTTAGGTTTGAAAATGATAAAGATAATTGATAAAAGTTCATTCTTTTTTTAATGTAGAATATTGGGCTTAAAAGAAATTACAACGCTTGTATGGTATGTACATTCGCTTGACCTCAGTTGTACAACCATTTGACGTGATTTAATTTCATAATACGTATAAAAATATTTTGTTACGTTACATTGAATTGTTTTTGTTGAAGAGGAAGAGAAATTTTAGTGAAATTACATAATAAGTTTGTTTCATTTGAATTTGAAGACCATAGGTAAATGTTATGCTTAATTATAGGGCAACTTTACAGCTGCTATTGCAGTCTGCGGCCAAGCAATAAAACAGGGAAAATATTTATTGTTTGAATTATTTTTAAATTTTATTTTTGTTTGTACACAGAACGATGAAGAAAAACTGTCATTATGCTTCCCTATGATCTATTAGTCATAGATAAACATATAAAGAGGGGGGTTTACTCAACTAAAAATGGTTGAATTATAATGATTAATTATTCTATAGCCCTGCTGTAGAGCAATGTTTCTCTGTTCTATCTAGAAATTAGTTAGGATACAATTTCTGCAATCTCTTTGGGGGGATTTCTTTTTGTTTTTGGAAAATGGAGAGATCTCACCTAACTTAACGCAGGCATTTTCAGTTCCTCATTAATTAAGCCTCTCATTTCCTTTTTCTTGGCCCTATCTATCCCTCTTCTTTGTTTAACCTTAATTAACTTGACTACAATAAAATCTATCTTGATGGAAAGTTCCTGTGGGCGAAGATGGCCTTGATGGCTGCACACAGTTTTTCAGTGACAATTGATATCACTACTCCCTTGATTATTTTTCTAAGGCAGTCAAATTCTGCATGATATCTCCGCTCAGGAGAGCTTCTACTGTACAGGAAGGCTTACTCTTTCTCGCCACTTGCCTGCCTCTCTTACGTTCCCATTTTTCTTGTCACATTTCCAAACTCATAATTTTAGCAATTAAATCATTGTATGACAAATTTACTTCCAAAAAGCAATGAAAAAGTGCCAGCAACAGCAACAATGACAAAACGAAACTGGCGGCATTGAGAAACCAACAACACAGCACAAGCACAAATGCTAATAAATTGAAATAAAATTAGCAACAGCAACAACAACAGCAACAAGAAGAGGAAGAAGCACGACAAATGCCGTTGTTGTTGTTGTTGTAGCTTTGGTATTGAATGGGAGAAATGAGGATGATGATGAATGGTGAAGGGGGAAGTGGAAAGGCAGGAAAAAAAAAACGCGTGTACATTGCGTTCGCAAAGCAATGAGGGTGGGAAAGGGTGATATAAGGGGCCACAGGAGAGTTGAGCGAGCGGGTAATTGAATGGTAAGATATGGAGTAAACGTAGGGGAAGAAAAAGTGGAGCAACAGGAAAGTTGATGCGGCAAGGTGTATTTGTTGTGCACAGTTGTCTCTGCAACGCTCTCTCTCGCTCAACGCTCAAGCAAACGGAACAAAAATAGCCAACATTCGTTGGAGTATGCTCCAAAAATGCCTTACCTTATACAAATACACCTTTGCCAGTGGGAGTTGACGATGAGAAAGAAGAGCGTGGAGCGTGCAAACGAGCTATGGACTCTATACGAGTAGTATAGAGCCACAGCGGCTGCAGAAGAATGCAGCGAGAGAGTGAGTGAATGGTGGACTAAAAAAAGGCAAGCATAAAACCCAGTGAATAGTGAAAAAAGAGTGGGCGGTGGTGCAGGCAGGGAGTCGGGGGAGTCGTTGACATTGTTGTTATCTTAAATTGTACAGCATGGAGTGCTGTTGTTGCTTTTCTTTTGCCATTGCTTCTGTTTATTTGATTTTGTCATCATCTTCTTAGGCAAACAACGGCTGCCAGAGTGGGATAGCAGCTGAGTGAACATGTGGAGAGCACTTGACGACTCTTATCTCTCTCTTTCTCTCTCTGTGTATATCGTCTTCGTCTTGCCAAACGTTCGGCTTTGGGTCGGCATCGGCTACGGTTCGGCTCTCATTTTATGTATTACAACATTTTTTTCGTTTTTTTTTCGTCGGCGACATAAATTCTACAAAGATACAGCAGATACAGATACAGATACAAAAGCAGCCACAAATTACAAATACATGTAGAGATACACACTCAAGTACAGATACAACACAAACGATTCACATTTGGCCCCCAAAGTGGCAACAACAACAACAACAGCAGCAACGGCACTCAATGATGATCATCATCATTATGATGATCTCGTGTGTTCGGCTGTTGGCGCTCATTTACGTGATTGCTTCTCTTCTTCTTCTTTGTGATTTTGATTTTCATTGCTTAAAGTTTTCTTCCCAATATGCAAATGCTTTGAGATATTTGTACTTTGAAATAACACTAATTTGCATACATTTTATGAATCAGTATTTTTCAACACTGCCCTTCCACAGCCCTGCCGCTGCCTTTTGTTTTGTTTACCTGTATTTTAATTGCTTTTATTTTCGAATGCCAATCTGGAAATTTATTTACATTTCCTCTCTGTCATCACCGCAACAGATGAGGGCATTTCTTGGGCATAGCCAAAGGGTCGGACTGAACGGGGGATTACAAGGATCTTTAATCGTCTGGGGATTCCCATACAGAAAGAAGAGGCTTCCTTTTGGGAATAAAGTACTTTCAGCAGAGAAAGGAAAAGGTGTTTTAGTGTATTATTCGATTTTTAGGATTTTTTTCAATGGGAAAATCTAACACTGGATAAGAGAATACATATCTACTGGTATATGAATCAGAAAATGACATTTGAATTATTTATAATATCTTATTTAAAATCTCTGAATGTGTAATTCACACAACTATTTCAAATACAGGGAATATGTTAAGCACAAAACATTAAATGCAAAATGTAATACAAATGGAAAAATTATTGAGAAAGAACAAACAAAAATTAGAAATTTAAAAATTTTTAAGCATAGTTTTAATTGAACGTATCAGAAATGGCAATGAACATTTATCAGTAGCAAAACCTACAATAACACGGTTTCCCCCAATTTAATACTACTCATTAGAATTCTTAAAGATTGCTTAGAAACCATTTCCCCAGTGACTTTTCAATATTCCCCAATCCTAAGTTGTGATCTGTAGAAAGTTTCAATGAAGTTGTGGCTTGGACAAGCACAAACAAACAAAAACCAAATATAATAAAGTACTATAAAAAAAGAACAATTTTTTTGTTAGAGCATTAGCCCGAGCCAGCAGCCAGCCCCCAGCCACCAGTCCGAGTCCCAGACCCAGCTGTAGATTGTGTAGAGGTCAAGGCTATAGTGCTTCGTGCTTATATGTGTCTGTATCTGTGTATCTGTGTGTGCTTGCGAGAGAATGAGGGTCTGATACGATACGAATAACCGACAGCAAAAGTGCAAATAAATTTGTGACGCATTTTTATTTTGTTATTGCAAATGATATATAAATACACCCCAAAAGCACCGCCGATGCCGATACACAACACGAACGAATCGCACTCCGTACGAGAGCAGCCACAAATGAAATGAAAAACGCGAATTGCGAACGAGAATATACATGTATGTAAGGAGGCGACGTAAGAGCACAACGAACTTTTGCGAAATGTGAAATTGAAATTATAAAATAAAACAAAGCAAAAGGTAAAGCTAAAGCGCGGGGGGAGGTTGTAGCAAAACAACAATTACAGCAGCAGGCAGCGGCAATAGCAAAACCAATAGCAACAATAACAAAAGAGAAATACTCGTATTAGTTTTCTGGCAAGTCGAAGCAATGTATACCCTTGAAAGAGTTGTTGTCCTATACATTCCTAAAGAAAGGTATACATATGTACATACTATAGGTACATCTGTACATACAGACACTTCTGAAGGGTCAATCAATTTATAATATAAAATATAGAATTTATTGAATATATTCTTCATAAACAGATATTTTTGGAAATAGTCACACAGCAACTGTGAAGTTTGGCTGGGTGTACCGTTAAAAAACATTCCAAAGTTTTTGGTTTGATTGATTTTTCATAGATTCCAATGATGTATCACCGAGTTGTCCAATCTTAATCAGCAAATTACAGATTAGTTTTCTACAAAGACTTCTATTATGGACATTCATCGCCGTGTTTCCTGCACTTGGGGTTTCAATTCTTTCAAAATTCTTATCGTGTAGGAAAGCTATTGGCAGGGGAGACAATGTTCTTGGGTGTATCAAACATGCGACCTATTGAGAGAAAATTTGGGTGAAATTAAACAAAGAAGGTCCCCTTCCCAGAAGTGGAGGACAGCTTCAGGCGAGATTTTCGACACTTTCTTTCTATTTCCTCCTTGTGCCAGAGTGAGCGCAAGTAGGGGTAGGGGTAGGGGGATCGCCGTGGTAAGGGTATAATAAAAATCTTGTAGCAAAAACAACAACTGCAGGCAGTCACATAAAAATGACAATAATTTTAAAAAGCTAAATATGCGCTAAAAACAAAGTAAAGTTGAAATTTCGTTGCTTTTATTATTAATATTATTTTTGTGGTATTTGCACTGTGCTTCTCTGTGCCTCGTTCTTCTCACTTAAAGCTTGAGCTATTTTGTGGCAAAGTCTGTCCGTTCGTTCGTTTGTTCGTTCGTCCGTCCGTCTGGCTGTCTGTCTGTCTTTCTGTATTTGTTCGGTTTTTAAGCCAAGGCCAAAGCTGAGGGAATTTTCAACTCTTTTTCTTTTCCTTTTTCTCACTTTTGTTGAATAAAACCGCTTGCAGCTGTAAAATTAACATTTTTAAATGGCAAATATATGCAAAGCGAAGAGATAAAATATGAAAGAAAGATGGAAGCAAAAGGGAAATGCAAAAATGTTTGCTAAAACACGAAGGAGAAAGCGAAATTATTGCCTGTTGCCGATGCTCGATTCGAGTTGGACAACGGATAATGGAATTATTTATAATTATTGTCGAGTTCATTCACATGAGGAAATCGAAAGGAAAGGATCGTTTTTCGTATGAAAAAATAAACGTAAGATATTTAAAGGAATTTCAAGATAAATGTTGTTAATCGATTAATAAAGATTAATATTAACGAAAAGATGTATAATATACAAAATACATAAATTACAAATACAAAAAAATTTCAAAATAAATATTAGAATCAAATAAATGTGGAGGGAAAAATATGTCAATGAAATATATAAAAACAAATAGTGTGCATATAAGTGAAAGACGGAAAAGATAGACAAAAGAAAAGACAGAAGGAAATATGTAATATGAAAACTAAATAGAAGTATAATAAGTAAATGAATAATAAATACAATTCTCCTTTATTTTCTCATCATTTTGACCAACCTTGTTTATTGATGTTATCTTATATTATTTATTTGCCTATTTACTTAGAAAGAACCTTAGCAAGTCGCCTTAGCCTTAGAGAAAACGACCATATTCTGTGATCTCTTTGTTGGCCACAGTCATCCAAGATCTAAACATAAAATAAGTGCTGTGACCCCAATTCGGTTAGGATATATGCATATGTACATAACTGAGTATTTTTATTCTCCCGATACAATATTCTTTGGGGCTTCTGATAGCCTTAACGACAAATGTATGATCAAATATTAAATATAATTAATTTAATATAAAATTAAATTAAATTCACAGAAACACTTCCGATCAAAGATATGCCCATTACAATTAATAATAGATTTTCAACAGAATCTCTATTCCCCAGAATCCCTTTGGTAGTCTAGTTTCGACTATTATTTATAGAGCCAAAAGCGATTAGCGAATGCTTTGAACCAATTTGATGGATTTTGATATATGCTAGGCATTTAATTTTTTTTTTTTCCTTATTTGTAGTTTTGTCGCTGCCTCAAACAAATCAACATGAAATAGGTATACACATGTATGTACATAGGTACATACATACATACAAGAGCTACACATCGCAGATACATCGAAGTACATATAGAAAATGACAATTAACAATGTCGGACGGAACACGCCCACAACGCATCCACAACAGAAATCCGAAATCCATTTTGTTGAATAACTTTTGATGGACGGTCGGGTGGACTCGCCACTCCGCTCCGCTCCGTCTCCGATCCGTTCGTCCGTTCCTTTCCGTCAGCAATTTCTGGGCAAATCAAAATACATAGATATTTTGCCATGTCTCTGTTTTTCCCCCCCGCTCGCGCGAGTATGTCTATTTGTTTTCCTCTTTTTATATTTATAATTATATTTGTGTTTGTTTATGTTAGAAATGATGGCCATGTCATTGCTTTTTTCTTCCCCCACTAATATTTTATCTCTGCGATAATTTCGTATAAATAAATGTTTATATTCCTCGCAATTTCTCTATCTATTTTATTTTTATTTAACTATTTATCGCGCATTTGTTTATCGCGTCGGCAACACGTGAATAGTGTTTTCGCACTTTTTCGGGGGGTCAGTACAGCTGTGGTTGCCCAAACGCTGGGATATCTGATGAATGAATATATCTATAGAAAATGAAGAGTTTATCGTACTTATCGTACCCTCACTTCTGATCCATCTTATCTCTGGGTTGGAAGCTGAAACTCGAGAGAGCTGGGGGGAGCTCTTATCTGCAATAAATTGTTTACTTGAAACTTTTATTAATTCGCATTTTAAACAAGGTGACATTTTCCGTAGAACATATTTATTTGTTTTCAGAATAATTCTTATTAAATAATAATTTAATTCGAATTTTTGTAGATTTCTATTTTAGTTGGGGTCTGCTAAAGATCCGTTTAGATTTCTAGAATTTTTCTTTAATTAAAAGTAAAAGTACAATAAACATGACATTGATTGGATTTCCTTCTTAGATAAACTGTTCCCAGTAGATGTATTTCCATTCGCTTGCCGATTTCCCTCTCATTTTGCCCACCATATCCATCCATTCCATATATGATTCATTATGGGGGCATTTCGTGCTGTTCTTTTTTTTTCGGTTCATTGGAAAGTCGGTTTATTTTCGTTCACGTTCATCAGAGAGTCGTTGAACTCTATCTCTTTCTCTGTGTCTCTAAGTATTTGTTGTATAAGGCGATGAGCAGTTTACAAGTTTATTTGTTTTTAGCAATTTCATCATCATTCTCTGGACTTTTTTCATATACGATAACTAGTCAATTTAGATAGTTTATAACCGTACAATAAATACTTTTGGACATGCTAAATATTATAAACAAGAAAACAAAGTTTCAACTTTTGTTCGTTTATTGCCTGGGCTTAGCATTTGGAGGGATATAAACAGTTTCATGCTTCAATTAAATAATAATAAATGTCCATAAGGACATTAGTCAGATTATTTAAAGTACCGATAAGCGAAGGGAGAGATACCCATGGTCTTTAATTTTATATTTCCATTCGTATGGGTCGCATTTTATTCATTTCATTTAGCTATGGCTTTTTTGTTGGCATTTTATACTCGATTAATTTTAAATTTAGCATAAAAGTGATTTCTTAATATAAAATATATTGTTTCATTAACTTTATATTATGGTTTAAATTTATAATTGTTTTTTTATTTTAACATTCAAATTTTTCTTTGTTTTAATTGATGTAAAATGTTTTACTGGTTTTTTTTTTAAGTGTAATATATTTTATTTTAGTTTTTATTTTTATTTACGCTTTTTAAATGGCTCTGACCAAACATTTATTTTGTGTGCTTTCTTATTATATTATTATAATATTTTAACATCCTACTAACCTTAATATGTATCCCAATTGTTCTTTCAGGCTACCACAATGGACCCCAACAGACATCACGAATATCAGACACATCATCAGCAGGCGGTGCACCAGTCAATGCCACTGCACCACCAAACACATCCACATCCTCCGCATCACCAGCAGCAGCAGCAGCAGCATCTGCACCACCCACCACCGGCGCCACAGCAACAGCAACCTCAACACCACCTCCAGCAGCAACAGCATCCGAATCCGCATCCGCGTACCGCCACCACCAGCTATGGGTCACATAATCCTAATCCTGGAGGAGAGGAGCAGCGCTCCCGAACGGCCCTCTACATGATGAACAGCAGCGGAAGTCGAGGGACAGGGGCAGGAGCACAGTCGCAATCTGTGCCTCAGGCAGGGTCTGCTGCTGCTGCCACTGCCACATCCTCAAGCGATCCGCATTTACAGTACTACACCTCCAATCGGGATCTGACGGCTGCCAAGAAGGTGCCACAGGCGGCGGAGCCGCCGCACCCCAGCTGGCCGTACAAGACGGGGCAGTCGGTGCCATCTGCGGCACCGGCAGCGGCCTCGGGTCTACGCCACCACCACGGGAATCCCGCCATGTATCCCACCAGCAGCCAGCAGCAGGCGGCGCCTGCGCACAGCACGGCCTACTGGCCGCCTCCGGACGAGCAGATGCACCATCCCCCGCCGCAGCAGCTGCAACAGCAGCAGCAGCAGCGGTACTCCGCCTACGGCCAGAAGCTACCGCAAGGAGGAGGCACTGCCTCGGGATACAGAATTGAGGGATTTGCCATGGGACAACAGTCAGAAGCACAACAGATCGGGGCCAGACTGCATCCCGGCTATGCCCCACAGCCCGGATACGGGACACAGCCGGGATACGGCCCACAGCCTGGGGTGGCAGGACAGCCCGACAGCAGATTCGGAAACCAGTCGGAGGCTGGGGGCTACGGCACACAGCCAGGAGTGGGCGGCAAGGCGGGAGGATATGGCGGAGCAAACAGCAGCACACATCACCCCTCCACGCCCACACCGCCCACGGCCACATCGACCCCACAGCAGCAGCAGCAGCAGCAGCACCTCCAGCAGTCGCACCACCAGAGCCACCAGAGCCTGTACATGCCGATGCCGCAGTTTAGCACGGAAAAGTTCCAGACGACGGTCCACAATGCCATCGAGAAGTACGTGCGGGAGACACCTGCTCCCAGCTTGGATTATCCCGCATCTCGGGGACCAGCAGCAGTGGGAGGAGGTGGAGGGGGAGGAGCAGCAGCTGCCTATGGAAGAACCACCGGTTATGGGTATGCCAAGATCTCCTCCTCCAAGGTTCCTGCTACCACCTCCTCCACAGGCTACTTGAAGCTTGAGCCGGAGCACGCTCTGGCGGGGACCCTGCCGCAGCCCACGCGATCCTCGCTGTACCACAATCCCTACACCACAGCGGCGCCGCCGCAGCCACCACCACCACCCCCGCAGCACTCCGAGGCACCGCAGCGAGAGCGGGACTCTTCGCCGGCAATGGCCACGCCTCCCCATGGGTATCCCACCAAATACGGGAAACTCCTGCAACAGCATGGAACAGGAGCGGTAACGGGAACTGGAACTGGAACGGGCGCCACGCCGTACTCCTCGTACTACCACGGACACCACGGGACACCATCGCCCGCAGCAGGAGCCGTGGCCTCGCCCACTCCGCCCGCCCCGCCGCCACCACTTGCCAGCCAGCTGTCATCCGCCTCCTCCTCCAGTAGCAGCACCACGCTCCAGGTGTACCCCCACGGACCGGACATCTGCTACCAGCCGGTGGCGTCAGCCCAAACCCAGAGTCAGAGTCAGAGTCAGGGACATCCGACGGCTGCGGCCAAAAAGTCGCCGGCTGTGGCGAAACCCAACTACCGGGCGCTGATCAACGACATGCTGAAGCGGAACACCGCCAGCGAGCAGGAGCTCAATCTGCAGATCATCAAGAAGACCCTCAACATGGAGCCGCCGCCACGGAACCATGTCCATGTCCTTCCAGCGGCCACAAGGGTCATCCAACAGGTGGCGCCTGCGCCTGCACCTGCATCAGCACCGGCGCCGGCGCCAGCGCCAGCGCCCACGCTCTACTCCCCGCTGGATCTGTCCATGCGAACGGTGAAGCAGACGGCGGACTCCACGGAATACAAGTACCAGCGTCCCCACCATCAGACCCCAACAACGACGACGACGGAGTACAAGTCAGCCCAGCTGCCGCATCTGGCGGTAGGAGGAGGCTTGGGTCTACCGAGATTCGACATCACAGCGAGCTTTTCGGCCGCAGCCAACCGGGGAGCGGGAACTCCAACGAGTCCGGCGCCAACGGCTGTGATACGACAGGCCCCTGCCACAACAGTTCCTCATCTGCCACCTGTGGTTGCTCCTTTGGCTTCTGCTGCTGCGGCACCTGCTTTGGTGATCAAATCCCTTCAGCAGATGCGTCCCAGTGTGTTGGAGACGAATCCGTATGCCAAGCGGCAACAGCATCAGAATCTGCCTCCCGAGACGAGCATCGTGCAGGTGCTGCCCAAGCCCCTGCCACAGCTGACGGAGCTCACGCCTGCGCCTTCGCCTTCCTCGACGCCCTCGCAGTCGCCTTCGCCCAGCCCCCAGCACCAGCACAACAGCAGCAACCCCAACTATCTGGGCAGGAAGCGCCACTTGCAGGAGTACAACCAGGCGGCGGCCAAGCAGGCGCGTCTGGATGCAGCCATGGAGGCGGCAGTGTCCGCGCCAGTGCCGGTGATAGCCGTCAATGAACAGGCGCTGGCCGCCAAAAGAGAGCGGGAGCGAGAGAGAGAGCTGCAGCCAAGCACATCCTCCGCCTCGTCCACCTCCATGTCCACGTCCATGTCCATGGCTGTGCCCAAGGCAGAGCCACGTATCCGCACGAAGGCGGAGCTGAAGGGCTTCACGTTTACGCCGCCCGTGCTGGTCACCTCAACGACTCCTGCCACCAATTCAATATCAGTAGCGCCTCCAGCTGCCATCCTGGCGCCTTCTCCTGCAGTTACAGTCGCACGGACGCCACCGAACCATCAGGTGACGAACCACATACAAATCAAGCTGGAACCGGCGCCACCTCAGGCGACAAGCCATCCGGGAGTAGGAGGTGGAGCAGTAGGAGCAGATCTCGGCCTACTGGATGAGGATCTGGGCTTCAAGGGCAGCCTCCTGGACTGTTGGGGCAGCACCTGCAACAATCTGGTGGAGCAGCTGCTGAGCAAAGCCCAGCCACCGGTGATCCCCGCCTGCCCAGGCAGCAGCATCAAGCTGGAGCTCAGCGAAGATGATCTCCCCGTGGCACGGATACTCAAGCGGCAGCCTCCACCAGCAGTAGCAGCTGCGGCAGCAGCAGCCGCAGCAGCAGATGGGGAATCAGCGGCCACCACAACAACCCAAGTGACGACGACAACGAATGGCATCGGCTCCTCCCTGGGCAATGGCGGGGGGGCGCAGAAGAAGCTGAGCAAAGTGGAGCGGGAGAAGAAGCGGCTGCAACAGGAGCAGAGGATTGCGGCCAGACTGGCGCCCAAGGCGGGCCAGAGTAGCTCCTCGGAGAGCGACACCACGGAGCTGCACAGGCGGACAACCGAGCGGCAGAAGAAGCCGCTCCTCATGCGCAAAGGCCGTGCGAGGCAGCGGTCCCTGGGTGGCCAGACGGGCAAGAGCAGCCAGCAGACGGGCCAAAGCACCGCCGAGGAAGCAGCCGCAGCAGCGGCGGCAGCGGCAGAGGAGAAGGGTGGCAGCCAACCCTCCACCAGCGAGGAGAGGGAGTCCAAGAAGGAGTTCGTAAAGCGGGAGGCAGTGTCGCCGCCTCCATCTGCATCCGACAATGTGCAGCACGAGGAGACGGCAAAGGCGAAGGGAATGGCCAAGGCCAAGCAGGAGGAGAGCCGGGAGAACAGCAGTTCCAGCGATGAGGAGCAGGAGGATGAGGAGGAAGAGGACGAAGAAGAGGAGGAGGAGAAGGAGAAGAAGGAGAAATCAGGCAAGAGTCTGGCCCACAGAAAGCAGCAGCAACAGCAGTCGAAGGGGGGCATTCCCCCCCTCAAGAACCGCATCCTGAACACGATGACCCGCTCGAAGCATCGCAAGGAACTGGAGCTGCAGCTGGCCAACAGCAAAGTGCTCCGCAACGACAAGATCATCCGCAACTCCACCACGAAGATCAAGCGGAAGTACGTGCGCAAGGTGGTGGACAGCAAGAAGGAGATGATGGTCACGCGACTGCGCAACAAGCGCGGCCTGGATGCCATGGACTGCAACAGCAGCCAACCGAATGGCCGAACGAAGCTCAAGGGGAAGCAGGAGCAGTCAACCGGAGGTCCTGCCAAGAGCAAGACCTCGCCGCAGCAGCAACTGTACCTGGAAGAGTACCGCTACAAGGTGGCCCTGAAGATACCCCATCGCCTGATCTCCATCAACAAGCTGAACAAGGTGGCCGCCTCCCTGCCCGATCTGGAGCGCCGTGATATTGGCCAGGAGCTGGCCTGCTTCAAGAGCCGCGCCGGCGGGGGCAGACCCCGAACGAAGGCCGCCAGCAAGCAGCATCAGGAGAACACGCCCAAGTCCATAATTGATGTGCTCCACCTGCGCGTGACCAATGGCAGCAGCAGCAGCAGCACCAAGACCACGGTCTCCGTGTCGGCCCCGGCCTCCACCAACCTGCAGCTGCACAGCGAGACCTCGCAGACCTCCGCCTCAAACTCCTTGTACGAGCAGCCGCAACAGCAGGAGCCGCCGCCGCCGCCGCAAGCCAACGCCGAGACGACAGGCAGCTGCCTGGACGATCCCAGCAAGCGTCACTTTAGCATATTCGACACCAAAGTCTTGCAGAGCAAGACCCGCACCGAGTCGAAGCTCCAGCAGCGGCGTGAGATCATACGCGAGATATTTGTGGGTCCCGAGAGGCCCGCCTCGGCCCCGCCGGAGTGCGCCCAAGAGGCGGGTGGCGGAGGCGACAACGAGGAGGAGGCGGCCATCAGCTATCAGAAGTACGAGGAGTTTCTCGCCCAAATGAACAGCATTGTGAGCGCCAACGACAACAAGCTGCTGGGCCGCAGGACCCTCGTCGGGGACAAGCAGCCCTCCGCCACTCAGTGTCCGCACAAGCGGAAGTATTTGCGGCGCAAGGGCAGCTCCGGCTTCGACTACATACGCAAGAAGAAGCGACCGACCCCGGCCTCCAACAGTCAGCAGAACCAGCAGAGCCACAACCAGTCCTCCAGCCATGCCCATGCCCATGCCACATCCAATCAGCATGTCCTCTCCGAGCACAATCAAAGCGCGGCCGATGAGCGACTGGACGACACGGACAGCACCATTGCGGGCAGCTCCCATCTACCGGCGAAGATCAAGACCGAGATGGATGTCCTGCGCGAGATCCAAAAGTGGGTCCTCAACAAGGGCGTGGGCCAGAGCACGATGCACAAGGCCGCACGCCAGGGGCTGATCGATGTGGTGGTCTACTGCCTGGATCGCATGCACATGAATCCCGACCAGAAGGACAACGCCGGGTACACGCCCCTGCACGAGGCCTGCACCCAGGGCTGGCTGGAGATTGCCCGCATCCTGCTCCAGTTCGGGGCGAATCACTCGGAGGCGGCCCAGTCGGGCATCCGTCCGCTCCACGGAGCCATCGAGAACGATCACGAGGAGGTGGTGCGACTGCTGCTCTCCTACGGAGCCGATCCGTTGCTGGCAACGTACTCAGGTGGGTATTAGTGGGACTCCGAATCCCTTCCAGAAACCCTCAAACACAAACACATTTGACCTTCCTATCTCCCCTCTGTTCAGGTCAAACTCCGCTGGCGTTAGCTTCAAGCAAGCTGATGAGTGGCATACTCAGCGATCACCTCAGCGATGCACAAAGTGCCGCCGCTGACATTCATCCAATGCGATTCCAAGGACCATGGGACATCTTTGGTGAGTGGAACACCTGCATCTGGAGAAGAGAGATGGAAGGAATCGTCAGTGAGGGATCTTCAGTGGATACATATCTAGATACATAGCAGAGAACCTTTCAATGTAGCAGTGGTCGCCGGGCTTTCATGCTTCTACCTACAAATTGGTACCAAGAAAACTCGCCCGTGGCTGCAACTCCTTCCCTGGGTTGTACTGCCACTTTAAATAAATCTGAGCGATCAGTTTCATCTGTAGTAATTAGTATCCGCGTGGATTTAGCCATGTCTGTCCATGGGAACACTTAAATTGAATACCAAACTCGGTTCACATCTACAGGTGCATGACACGAATAGAGACCATGAATCACGAACTGTTCGGGACTCGGTATGTGGGCGTAGATATAGGCATCCAAATTTGTCATATTCGTATATAAAGCCTAGTTCTACCGATCTCTACAGCTTACTTATATGCAGAGCAAAGAAGTGTTCTTTCATTCCTTCCATTGTGAGAGTGTGTCCTTATGTTCAGCCCAGAGATCGCTTGCTAAATGTTCTTTCTTTAATCTATTTCAGATGCTAAGGAATACGGCTATGATATATTCGATAATGTACCGAACACAGCTTGTGATAAGAGCAGAGCTCTACGTAGAGAAAGGAAAGAGGTGAATCAGAAGCAGATGCAGATGCAGATGCAGCAGCAGCAGCAGCAGCAGAAGTTGTGCAGCAACGTAAATGGAAATGGAAATGGAAATGTACTGTTAGCAGCCAAGAAGGAGGAACAGCAGGAGGAGCCGGAGAAGAAGGTGGAGACATCGATAAAGCTGAATGGGGAGACAAGTGCAACAAAGACTGGAATAAATATAGCAGCAGCACAACAACAACAACAACAACAACAACAACGATGATGGTGAAAGTGGAGCCAGGAACCGAGGAGGATGAGCAGGAGCAGAGGCAGCATGAGGATACCAATAACAATAAGAACAGAAACGAGGAGGAGCTGAATGCAAATGTTGAGAATAATTTAGTAACAAGCGTTGTGACTGTGAAGAATGAAGTGAAGAAGGAACTGGATGTGGATATGGATTTGGATATAAATATGGATAGGGAAAGGGAACGAGAACGAGAACGAGAACGGAATAGACTTGATGACGAGGATCTGGCGGAGAGCGAGACAATGGATGATAACGAATTGAATGGTGATATTTTTGAATTTGAAGAGGCCGACGTGCCCCTGCCACCACTGTACTTGCTCAAAGACGAGGGCAGTGACAAATGGGTACTACTGAACGATTTGTGCAATTTACTTAAAGTTAAGTCCAAGGATACGCTCCTCAATAAGGTACGATAAACCATCCCGTATGTATTTCATGTATTTAACGATTTCCCTCCTCTTCCTCCCACAGCTCTGTCCGAACAACAACAACAACAACAATGCGTTGGCCAACAGCCAGAAGCAGCTGCTGCGGGAGTTCAAGATCGATGATTTCCTGGAGAAGGCCACCTGTCTGCAGCTGCTGTGCGCCGGCGAGAAGCTGAACATGTTCAGCTCCTCGAAAGTGGTGCTCATCAAATACAACGACAGTGTCAAGAACTTGTTGGGCGTCAAGACCATTTTAATGAAATTTTAAACAGAGATATACATAGAGGATAGTGGATAGTGGATACTATAAATATTTAGGAACCAGAACGAGATGGAGGGAACCCCCTAGATAAATGATGAGCGGAGAGATACAAACAAATTTGAATGAAACAAAAACAATTAGTACGAATATAATTGTAGCAGCGATCTAAATATATATATACGATATACGATATATATTTTAGCTAGTAGCTAGTTTTTACCACACACACGTCTTTGTCTTTGGAAGATGGAAGATCTTTTTTAAAGGAAATTAAATTAGAGCTAATGCAAAGTGATACAAAGGTGCTATACACACTCAAAACGAAGAAAAACGAAAATGGGGAAATGCAAAATTCGATGTAAATCGAGACAGAGAGGGAAAGAGAGAGAGAGGGAGAGAGAGAGATCGGGAGAGACAGAGAATATTGATGAAATCTGGAATCTATTGAAAATTAGAGAGTAGAACAAACGGAAGGAATGAGAGATAGGATTGGATTGGATTGGAATGTTGTAAGAGAATTGACAGACAGACAGACACACAAGCAGTAACATGTTTGCTAAATAAAAAAGATATATACATGTGTATATTGTATATTGAATATCTAGGGATAATGTGTAATCTATGGTTTTAAAACAAGAAAAAACAAATTAGCAAAAGTGTAGACGTAAGGCGTAATTATTACAACATAATATATTGTAATCAGATTAAAGAGATGAGTGTATTTATGTATTGTGTATTTTTAAACGAAATTATTATCATAACATACAGAATATATTGTATATATCCAACTATAATGTAAATCAATTCAGATAGGTTTGTAATTTTCTATGTATGTATGTAATTGTCGTGCGTAAGTTTTGTGCAACTATAAAAACAAACAAACAAAACAAAAACTAATAAAAAAATAAATAAATGAAATGTGAATTTTTGGAAATTTGAAAAAGGAGTGTTTTTATTAAGAACGAAAGAAACGAAACAAAAACTTAATATTTTATCTGCACAAATATCTAAAATGAGTCTAATAAATAAAAATGGTAACTACCACAGCAGGAAAATATTATGTAGAATGCATTCAGATAGATGACGACATTTGAGCTGAAATATTTAAATTCGATAACACACCGATTACAATTGGCGCGCTCTTGGCAAGCGACAAAAGTTCCTCTCTATCGAGTGTGTGTGTGTGTGTGTGTGTGTGTGCATGCGAGCGAGCTTTGAGCATATGATTGCCGTCCTTGTTCTTCAAATGCGCGTTTAAAGGCCAAGAATAAATTCGTTGCTGCTGCTGTCCTTGGCCCCGCTACTCTCCGGAGATCCACATACGTGCGCACACACACACACACACACACACACTATGCGAGGGCTTTCCGTCTTCTTCTACCTACGCCAACAACTTTTGCTACTCTTTACTGTGTTCCCGTTTGCCATTTGCGTTGGCCTACAGACCCAATTTTTTGCTTGCGTTGTGCGCGGCTCCGTGAATAGTTTTTCCCGAAAAATAAAACCACACACCGATCGAGAGGGAGAGTGCAAAATAGAGATTCAAGTGAAAGTAAACGGTGCGAAAAGAACTCTCAGGAATCAAGCGTTAGTCTGTGTATAAAATAATTCCCTTCCCCATGTGTCCATAACGGGAGTGGAGTGGAGTGGACTGTGTTGTGCTACTGTGTGTTCGTCGGTGTGTATGTTTCTGGTTTCTGCTGCCTGCTAATGTGCAATTTTTATGAAATTATCACAGAATGAGGCAAGGCGATAGATAGCGCTGTTGTTGTGTCATAGAATTGGAGCAGCAGTACTCGGCCCCGCCCCCCCCTCCGTAAAAGTAAACGCAACAACAAGTTCCCCACTATATCTCTATCTGTGAGTGCCTGTGTGTGTACCCATACAGAAAACTGTGCTGTGTGTGTAATAGGAATTGCAATTTATACGTACCGTTGTTGTTGTTGTACTTGTGGGAAGAGCTTTTCGCTTGTTGCGCGCGTGCGACGATTGTGCAAGAAGAGTTTCCCATTTCCCATCCCATTGCAATAATTTCATTCTCCTCTGCCGTGTGTGTTCCTCCCAGAAACCAAAATTCGATGTGAGAACGACCAGGCCAAAGAGGAAATAGGCGAAACAAGCCAGCGAATAGCAGGAGAATCGCGAGAATTGGCGTAGTAGCGCACAAAAAAAAAAAGAACGAATAGTGAGAACAACACAAAAAAAATAAAATCGCAAATGCGTTCGGCGTCGCTGGCTGTGTGTGTGTGCGTGTCCGCGTCTGGGCCTGGTGTCTGTGTGAGGGGGGCGCAAAAAATATGCTAAAAAAGCTTTCGTCGTTGCCCCTCCGTGTCGTCGTCGCAGCAACAGCAGCAGCAGCTGCGGAAACTGTTGCTGCAGGCCGTGGCAGAACCAGAGCGAGAGAGGAAGAGATATACAGAGCGGAGAGGGAGTGAGTGAGCGAGAGATCGATCCGCCGAAAGGGAGACAGCATTATGAATCACACGCAAGCTTTGTTTTGCGAATTATAAATTCGCCTTCTCCACGAATTCCCATGTGAAGCGGAGAGGCCGACAGCAAAATAGAGAGACACAGAGGGAGAGAGAAGCAAAAGCGAAAAGAAAACCAACAAAAGTCCAAGACATAATAATAGAACTTTTGCTTTCGGTTCCAACTGGTTTTTGTATGCCCAAAAGAGAGCGAAGGAGAGCGGGCGAGAGAGCGAGACCCAACCAGACAACAAAGAGGCGGCAGCTTCCAGCGCTGCTTCTTCTTCTTCACTTCTCTGCGATCGTCTTGGAATCATAGCTGGAAACCGGGCGCATGCGCAGAAGCCACAACGAAAGAACGAGAACGTGTCGCAGTCAGCGTCAACGTCAACGTCAGCTGCATGAAAGGTAAGTCCAAGTCCCTGTTCCCCACTAGCTTCCTCCATAGCTCCACTTCTATCCATCCATCCCCCCTATCCCTAAAGCTGTCCATCTGTCAGGTCTTTTGTCTAGTTGGGCGAACCCGCACAGGGGTTGAATGGGATTGGTTAAGGGGGATCTGAAAACGAAACCCAACAAAACGAATAAGAAATAACTCGAAAGTTGGGTAAAGTTAATTAAAGTTACATATGTATGTATGTACATACATATTTTACATATTCAAGTGCTGTCAGAGTGGGGGATTACCAGTTTTTCGGTTTTATGAAGTGGAAAAGTGTTTCCAAAGGGGGAGAAGAACCAGGCACGAAAGTAATAAGTAAAGTTAAATGGATCTTAACTAAGTGAACGGTCGGTAGAATAGGGTCCCTCCCTTCCAACATGTCAAGAAAACCAGCACATGATTTCTGGGGTTGGACTAACCCTCAGTTCTCCATGGAAGGGATCTCCCTTTTGTCAGTAACCCTCCTCCCTAAGTGCTATAAGAAATATCATCAAGAGACTAATTATGTATGTACATACAACTGTGGGGTGAAGAGGGTCCCGGTTATTGGATACTAGATTCGGTAAAAATATATATTGATTAAATTCTTAATTTGAAATGTCCTCCTCTGACTTTGTCATAGCTTAATAAATAATTAATGGTCTAGGAACTAGGAAAAAGGAAGGCTAACATACACACGTAGACTGAGGGCTGCCACGTAAACGCGTTTCCTCGTTTATGGATCAAATGTATTTTTATTTTTATTTTATGTTGGCATTACTATGATTTTCTGTAAATTAAATAATAGTTTCTATTGAAAAAAGTCATTCATCATAAGATGGAATAATAGAGGGAAAAATCTGGACGAAAGCTTAGAAGGAAAAGCTCTAAAAGCTTTTGGTTACCTGTAAAGAGTTGACCTTGACATGCTTTTGAATACAGTTAGGTTTGTCCTTGACCTAAATACATACATGCACATTGCACAGGGTGGTTGTGGTTGACCTTCAACTTGACCTTGTGTTGCCTTGGGCATTTCCTCATTTGCTTCCATGTTTTTTAAATATTGTTTCCTTTTTTTGCAGGTTCTTTTAAGCGTAAGAAATTATACAGATAATTCTACTATCGTTACCTGCCATCAATCACTAATCCAACAACAATACACATCACAACGAAACGTACAAAATTAAAGTAAAAAATATACCTACTATATATAACGAAAGAATATCCCGTACAAGATGGACACCTTCAATGTACCTTTGCTGGCGGAGAGCACCAGCAGCAGCAGCAATTATGCGACAGCAGCAGTCACAGAGGCCTCAACCAGCAACAACCATCATCATCACCTGCAGCATCAGCAGCAGCAACATCTTATGTCCCACCATCACAAGGATCAGATGCTGGCGGCGGGAAGTAGTCCCATGCTGCCGTTCCTCAGCTACTCTCAGCTGCAGCTGCAGCAGAAGGATAGTACTGCCAGCAGCAGCAGCAATGGTGTAACTGCAGCATCTGAAGGAGCAGAGGCAGCAGCAGCAGCAATTGCCACAGATAACTTTGATGGCAGCCAATTGGATGGTGGCATCTCTCTGAGTGGCCTCTGCGAACGCTTCTTTGTGGCCAGTCCCAATCCTCATAGCAATAGTAACATGACCCTAATGGGCACCACCACTCCAACAACCACAACAACCACCCAACACAACATCAACATCAACAACAATAACAATTTGGAGGCTAAAAACGGAACCATCCACACAGGTGCGGCAGCTCCCCAATCGCTGCAGAGAGGCGGTGGATCAGTCATCATCGAATCGGTGACGGTTCCCTCTTTTTCCAACATCCTGTTCTCCCATCGAAATTCTCAAGCCTCAACCAATGAATGCATCGATCCAGCACTGCTGCAGAAATCCACACTATCCAGCAGCTCGATCATAGAGTACCATCAGCTGAAACCCCTGGCAGCGAGTGCCACCAACTCGGCATCCGTTTCCACCACCAATTTCCTGTCCTCGAGCACCGCTCAGCTCTTGGATTTTGATGTGCAAGGCGCTTCCAAGGATGATAGCCATATAAGCACCACCACAACCACAGCAGGAGTGGGAATTGGTTCAGGATCGGGTTCGGGTACGAGCTCGGTATCCGGATCGGGTGTAGCAACGACAACAAGAACAACAATCACTGCCAATCAGACAAGAAGCTCGTTGCACAGCATCGAGGAATTGGCTGCCAGCTCCTGTGTTGCACCCAAAGCCACCCAATCACCCAATCCTAATGAGAATGGGAACGTGAACCACAGGTCTACCAGCAGTACAACGAATCAGCAACAGCAGCAGCAGCAGCATCACATGCAACAAAGTGGCAATCACAGTGGATCCAATCTCAGCTCCGATGATGAGTCTGTTTCGGAGGATGAGTTCGGGCTGGAAATCGACGATCACGGAGGTAAGTCGAGATCTATACTTGTATGCTATGTATAGTACATACGATATTCCCTTTGATCCTCCCCAATTAAAAGTGGTTTGGCAATATTCTGTTGCTCTGCGAAGGGTCTGCAGATGTAATTACAATTTCAGACTTCAGGAAAAAGGATAAATACAAATTAAACCAAAGGATAAATAACGGAAAATGCATATGAGTGAAAGTTCAATTGAATAAAGTGAAAAATAACAATCTAAAGCAATTAAAAATCATAAATTATAAAATTAAAGTACAACATGACGATTTTTTTGCAACTCTTAACTTTATGGCATCTGTTCGAGGAGACTCTGGGAACCAAGATGCCAGACGAGATATTTTCTTGAGATGAGATTTTCTTTCACAGTCAATTTTCAAAACGTAAGGACTAGAAGGTGTTTGGGGTGTATCACGACGCTTGAATTCCCGATACTAAAAGTCTATATATGATCGGATATCCCTATTATTTAAATGCATAATTCAACTCAATTGATACCCAAGACGTTATCACTTTACTGCAGAGTCTATAGGCAATTGCTTGGTATGCCATGTAAATCCAGCATAACCTTGATAGTCTTCGCAAACTTTTCATTACAGTACCCTCCAATAGCTCCTCCTCCCTCCTCCCCCCGATTCCAGTCGCTCGTCTCGAGTCTCGAATCTTTTTGTGTGCCAAGTGCAATGCTAAGATTAAGCATATGCACAGAGTGCACACCGCCTACCGACCCCCCTGGTCGGCGGCTACCTCCGACCCGCCACAGATCTTGCCTCGTGTATATGTATGTACATATGTACAAAGTCGTATATCTCCATGCCGTAGGATGCAGCCATAAAAATCCATTGGAAATGTCTAAAAAACAAAACAAAACACAACTAACCTACTTTCTGAGTTACCGATTGTCGGTGAAATCGAAATTTAAATACCCTTTACCAGTATGTACTAGTACATATGTATGTTTGTACATATATATATATATATATGTATTGCCATATTCCTGTCGCATACTCGCACATTAAATTTATTTTTATCCACATGTGTACATCTGTAAATCTTGTACTTTGATGTGAAAACTTGTCAGCAAAAGTTAATTATTAATAACTATTATTATCTACTTTATCATGATAAAAGTTCTTCGGCGACATCTGTCTTACATATTTAATCATCTAAAAAACATGTTGGATACATATTCTTTTTGACTTGTATTAACCTAATAAATTGTCCCATTACGTCAGATACGATGAATCGGTGGAAAAATAAAAAAAGTAAAAAAGAGTAGAGGACTTGCTAACTTGCTAAATGAACACACAATATATTTTAACATATTGTTGTATGAATGTCACATGGTGCCATATTGGAAATGGCAGTATACCCTCACGCACTTGTAGGGTATATGCAGAATGCAAATGCACAAATATTCGCCTCAAAATCGTGATGTCAATGCGTGTTCGGCAATCAAATGAGGCAGACCAGATAGACAGACGGAGGCCTGCCAAACGATATGTAGTATGTACACATGTACATACATATGTCCATAAGTGTGTACTGCATCATGTATCTTTTTATATGTAAATGAATCTGTAAGTTTCAGTTGTTTGGGTAGCGCTGAGTCAGTTTTATTGACATTCAGCAATGTCAGAATAGCCAACCTGCCCCCTGCGTCTGCCCCAAGCGCTCCTCCTTGGCAACCTTCAATCAAAAACAAAATAAAACCCGCAAAAGTGCAGCTTTAATTTTACACTTTTTCATCCTCAGAGACAGAGACAGAGAGAGAGGGAGAGGGAAAATGGAGCAAGGTCATTTTGAGGCATTAGAATTTGGGTCAAGCTCAGGCGAGAATTTGTTGTTGCAGCACACAGCACTCAGCACTCGTTCGCTCGGGTTGCGTCGCGTTGCATTGCGTTTTCTAATATTGGAGATTGGGCCCAAGGAGAAAAAACAAAAAGCGAAATTGCATAGAAATTTGAAGGTCATTGTGTGCATCAGCGCAGCGGCAGTGCCATAGCAGAGCCAGCGACGACGCTAGCTCTCTGTCTCTCTCTATCCCTCTCTCTTTTACACACTCTCCGGTCTAGCTCTGCCGGTGCTCCTCTGCTGCTGTTCTGCCTCAGTTGGTTTTATTTCGCAGTCGCCTTTGCCGTTGCCGCCGCCGCCGCCCGCCATTTGCCGGCTGACATTGACATAGATTGCAGCGTCGCTGCTTGCGTTGCCGTTGGCGTTGGCTGACGCTGCCTTGCGTCTATGCCTAGCGCCCCAAAGGATTTAAATGGGTCAAAGTCAGAGCCAGCGACGGCGACGGCAGCAGCAGCAGCAGCAGCAGCTTGTTGCATGGCAAAAATAAAATAGCAAAATGCAGCAAATTGGGGCATGACATTGGCAATGCATATAGAATACACATACATACATACATAAATATGTACATATGTACGTACGAGTATGTTGTATGTAATCCATATACTGGTTCTATCGTCGAATGCACTACAAGGTCGCGAAATTAATGCGAAGGCTGTCGCTGTCGTAGTCGGCCAGACCCAGAGTCTGCCCAAAGGACCTTGCCACCCCACCCGCATTGTGCGCGTGTGTGAGGGTGTGTCCTTTGTTGTTGTGCTACCTGTTCAAGGTCATTCTATATGCAAATCACGTCTGCCATGTTGTCTGATTCTCGTTCTGGCCTTGGAACTTGGGGCTTCGACTTTGAAAAAGGATTGGGACGCGACATTGGGGCAGGCTTACATATACATACATATGTAAATATTTTAAAGAAGGTTAGGTTGCATGAAGTATGGCTTGACCTGACCCAGATGGCGAATGCTTATGAACGGTTCTTTAAGCTCATAAAAGGTCAAAAATAAGAGAAAGAAAAACGATTCTCAGCAAGGATATAAATTGGATTAAATAAATATTTTACAAGACAAACTTACGAGTAGAGAGAGTGGAAAGCATAGACTGATTGTAGATATATATTGAAGGGTGTCTTTGGTGATTCAGAATCCGATTCTTTGGGCCTGGCTTCGTGGGTCTATTGTTGAATTCTTTTTCAAAAAACACTTGGTACTTGGTATTCCTTGGTTAATCAATTAGCCAACAATTAACCCAAGCAAGCGTAGAAATCCCTCACATTCTATCCTCCACATTGGTCATTCACACTCGCTTTATTTCGAATTCTAATTCTTTCTCACGGATCGGTTGCCTGTGCGGGAAAGGTTGGTAAACCGCAAATGCTGTAATGGAACCACGCTAACAAATACACCGACACAACAATTGGGTTTAGTCAAGCGATCAGAAATCAGAAATCTTGTAAATGCAATCAAGGATGGAACATTGAACAAAAGTGCATAAAATATCAAGCGTTGGTTGCCGCCTGCCCTCAAGAACCATTCAATTGAAACAAACAATAAAAAAACAACTGAATAATACTCGTGATAATGAAATAATGATAATGAAAGCACTTAAAGGAGGTGATTGGACGGTATAAAAGGGGGTTACAAAGGGTGTCGATTGGGGTTTGTTTTGTGTGCAAATTGTTTAACTAAGTGAATAGCATTTGGCTTATTAAAGCGGGGGCTTGGAAAGACAATGTTTCTATTTTAATGGAAACTCACTTGAGCGTTTTGTTAATGTAAGGTCTTCTGGTGCGAAGAATTGTTGATCTTTCAATATTTTTTCATTGAAATTAAAATTATAAAAATTTAATCGTAAAAGGACTAAATATATTTATTTATATATACATTTATGTATAGTTTGATTCATTTATTTGTATACTGCATAAACTTATCGCCATAACTTCTGTCGCTTTTCGCTGGCTATAATTTCATTGGAAGCTCAACAATTAACACTTCATGGACAGGCACTATTAGATGTATTATATTATATATTTTCAGAAAGTAAAGGACGTTTGATAGATTGATGGGTGTTGGATTTGCTAACTGTGGAAATAGATTCAGAGTTAGCGATTCCCAGTCGAAAGTTTTCAAAGGCTTATCACTCGATTAAAAAATGTTTAATTGTTATATTAGAATTGTTGCAGAATTGACATTAGTTCAATATATATACATATACACATTCATAAATATGTACATACATAGTCATACATACATATGTTACTTCAATTAACAATGAGAAATATTATTTAAATATAAAATTAGATTTTATTTGATATACCTTACCTGCTTACCATTAAAGCAGTAAGTTATTATTTGTTTTATGTATAATGCATATTACAAATGCTTGTTTGTTTTTCCTTTTTTATTGTATATTTTGTTGTTGTTGCTTTTCATGTAGTATTTGTTGTTAACCTTAGCTCGAATGCTAAAATGGCATTGAGAGTGTCTGGGAGGGGCGCCGTCGCTGTCTGCCTCCTCTGACGATCCCCTGCCGTCTGCCTCCCTTCTAGTGGAAAAGTGTGCTAATGGGTCGCCAGTTGACCCTGTGCCACTTTTCCCTTTGCTTGCAATGCTGTCGACGCCAGCAGCGCTGCTGTGCACTAATTTTGCAATATACTAGTGGGATGACATGCAATCGAGCAGAGAGGGGAATCAGCTTTGCAGCGAGAGAGAGCCATCGAGAATGCACATTGATTTTTAATTTGTTTGTTTTGTTTTTGTTTGTTTTTTTGCAGCAAAAGTTTATTCTTATTTGCTCTTGCTATCTCTGTTTCTCATCGGTATCTCGTCCGACGCTCTCTTTCGCCTGGTGCATTGTCGCGGGTGTATGGAGGGATAGGGGGAGAGGGAACGCCCTGACCTAGTTGCTTTCTCAGCTTCAGGCATTATTCTCGATTCTATTTTCCGTATATTTATTTTATTATTTAATATTATAAGAGCACTATGCGTTCATTATATTAAATTTAAAACTCAAAGGAAATTTGTGTTCTATTTCACATTCATAATAAATACCCTTTGCCATACCGTGGCCCCGGTAATATCCATTAAATTTATTGTGTGTAATATTTACCAGTATATTCTCTTCCTCTCTGGTTTCTATAAATAAATAGCAAAAAATACAAATACATTGTTTTATTCTGAATTCTGAATAGGGATTAGTTCTTTCATTCGTTTCGTTGTGTGTTCATCACTCAATTTTTTTTTTCTTTAATTGTTGGTAACCACAACTCGTTTCGTTTGGGCCATTAACTATGTTTTCTTTTCTTCCTCTCTTCTCTCTTTCTCTCGGAATGGCGTTGTAATATTTACCACGAACATCCAAAGCGTGCCACAAGTAGACACGACACCCCATATGTAGGTACTACCATGGGGTTCTCAATTTTCTAATCTATTTCTTATCACTGCGTATACGTAATGTGAGATATTTATTGTTTCACTTTGAATTACGCATACGTCATGTGTGCGGGCCCCACTTCCACTGATTGGGTATCAAAAAAATCAAATAAATACATAATACAGCGAGGAAAACAAATTAAAATTATACCTAACCCGAATTTGAATGATTTAAAAAAATTGGCCTAAATTCCTTCATTGATTTATTTGCCGAACAATCGATATGCTTTAATTGATCAAACCAAATGTTAATATTTAGAAGGGAATGTTTGAAGGAAGGCTAAGAAAACAAATAATTAAAATAGCTATGATAGAAAAAAAATTATTGTAAAATCATAGAAATACATTCATATCTAGCAATTATCGATACTTTTTGGTGATTTTCAATCATCCGTTCTCAACTACAGTTTAGACCTGAAAAGAACCAAAATTTCCAGAAAGTAAATATTATTATTACATTCGAAATTTACAAGCCAATGCACAAGTTCTAATTAATAAGGTATTTACATTAGCCTGGCCTCCTCAGGAAGCAGCATCGTGCGCAGCACCTTGTAGCATATGTCCGAAATTCGAATTATTGCGAAACAATAATGAAATGTGCCTACATTTTTTGCATTTAAAGAAATAGCGTTTCTTCTAATAAATTTCCCAAGTAGCGCATTCAGCGGTCGCCCAAGCTAAACCATTTTCAATCTTCCAGTCACAACTACACACACAAGTAGTTTGTTCTTAAAAAAAGTTAAAATTTGTTTTGTCAGCCCCATACACACACACAAATCACACACACACACTAGCAAAGTGGGCAGAGCTTTTGCCGGCCCGCGAGCTTTTGCAGCGTGCATGTGTTTGATGTGATTGTGATGCGTGTCTGTTTGCGTACGAGTGTGTGAGTGTTTGCATAGTTGAGGGGCGCCAACTGCAAAACGAAAAGCCAACTTTAAACGATCATCAAACACAGCAGAACGTAGGCAAGAGATGGCGAAAGGAGATAAAGATACAAACGTACCAAATGTACATATGTACATACATACAGAGGATGCCTCATTCAGATACAGATACTAAAATGTTGGAGAAACTGGAAAAGCTTTCTAGAATAGGACTGAGAGTAGAGCAGAGGAGCAATGCAATGTAAACTATAGCAAAATCAAAAAAAAAAACACCAACAACAACATGTGAGCTTTTTGCCATCAAAGCTCCAACAAATGTAAAACAGAAAGAGATGGATTAAAAGAAAAAAACAAATACTGAAACAAGAACAACTCTTGCAGTTTAGGTAAATGAGGTCGGTCAACGTCAGCAGCGACGCCAGCAGACAGTGGACAGAAAACGCATGATATACAGATAGAGAGAGAGAGAGAGAGAAAGAGAGTGGGGGGAGAGAGAGACAGATAGTTGCTTACACTTATCGCCTTTACCTTATCGCGTATGTCCCATTCCCTGTAGATTTAATTGCAATTGCATTTTAATCCACACTTTGGGCGGGTATTACGAAATTAATCAGACAATTGAGCATACATACATATGTACATATGCACATACAAATATACATACATATATTTCAAAGGCAGCTAGTCATTCAGTTAATAAAGTTTCGTTTTTCCGTATGTAAATGTACATATGTATGTACATATGTAACTAGATCGGAAAAACAAAGATCGGATAAATGAGATTAAAAGTCTATGTTCTTCTTTGATTTCAAACTGAACAGCTATACAGTCCATCCTACAAAGGAAATATATACATCTATTTTTTTGTTCTGAAAATGCTTCCTTAAGAAGTACAGATCGCAAGGGTACTAAATCTTCGGCACCTTTTTTTCTTGTTTTTTTATTACTTAATTCACAAAAAAGTGCTGTCCATTGCAATTTTGTTGTTGTATTCCCCCCCTATCCACGCCCTCTTTCACGTGTTTCATTTATTTCTGTTTTGTTTTTTATTTGCATTTTTTTTATTTATGTACTTTTGTTTGTTTCAGCTCCCTTGCTTTTATTTGCTTTGAGAAATTGTTGCGGCAGGTCTTGACTGTTTTTTGTTTTTATTTTTACCTTTTTGCGATTATTTGTACTCCCTCAGGCAGTACCTTAAGGCAGAGCGAGAGAGAGAGAGAGGGAGGGAGGATGGGTGCGGGTACTTATTTATGAAGCAATTATGTTTATTTATGATTTTTTGAGTTGTAAATTTAAAATGCTTTCAAATGCTCAAATTGCTTTTGTCAAGAGGTGGTGTGAGGGGCAGGCTGAAGATGCATATTACCTAAGAGTCAAGAGCCAAGAGCTGGGTGGTCTGTCGTATGTGTGGGCTCTGGGTCTGGAAGTCACTCAAAGTTAACAAGTGAATTTTCGGGCACACCAGCAAAGTGGTTTCGATTGACTCTTCAACACACGGGCCAGCGGGTAGGATGTTTTCAGGATGTAGGCACTGCCTACTCTTGGGGTATAATAGAATTATAAGACTCCTACCGCTGCTCACATCGGGAACTTCTGTGTCATCCATCAATCATTCAAATTAGATGGCAATGAAGAGTGCCAAATTTGTAAAAATAAAATATCTATGATATAAGAATGCATTAAATATTACACAACCTATGTAGGTACAGTTGACCCCTTGAAAAGCTATACAATTCCAGCAAGTATAGAATACAATAATTGTGCAAAAATGTAGCCACGTAGCTCGATGGTTTGCCTGCTTGATAAAGTGAGGGAGGGACATTGAATATTCACATGCTGCGATAAGCACGCAAACTTGGCAAACTTCCGCCATACGAAATTGTATTTCTGACATTCCAATTATGTTTAGCGCGATTTGTCTAGATTTGCTGCATTTAATGAAATTTGGAGATCTTTCTTGTTCTGGAACTTTGCTCATTAAAAGTGAAGAAAATATTTACCCCGCTGGGAACCATCCAAAAAAAAAACACCCCACCACATAGACAAATGAAGCCTCCGTCGGCCCCCCCCCCCCACCGTTGCAGAGACAGCGCAACGCCAGAACCCCCCGCCCAAGGATACGCCGCACGTATAATTTCATATTTCTTAGATAAACCATATTCTCAGAAAAAGGAATAAATAAAAAATAAGCTCTCCCTAGTTTTTCTGTACTAGACAAAATAGGATTGACAACCCCAACCCTCTAGGAATTCCAGCTATACAAAAATACATGTAGATGTTTCACATGTGTATGGAAACTGACCATGCCATAAATGCTGATTGCTACTAAAAATTGTGTCCACTCCACAGCAACTTTTTTTCTCACCAATTTTCTTTTTTTGGTTTCCTATCTTCTATTTGTTTCTCAAAAGATTTTCCAAAATATTTCCACAAGTCACGTGATTTCACACACAAGGCCGTAAATTTATTTTAAAAATATTCATCCACGTTGAAATCTAGATTTCGTAATATAAAAGACCTTTAAATAAATATCAAAATTTTTATACAAATTTTTAAAGCAAATAACAAAATAATATTTACACCCCGAGTCATGCCTATCTCTTTCTATCTGTGTGTGTGTGTGTGTGGTGTGATGTAACCATGTTTATTTTTCTGTTGTCATACAATATTTAAATAAGCAAGAAATACTCGTATTTTTAGTGGTGGCAGGGTGGAGGTGGTCTGGGGTGTTTTTTTTTTATATGTAAATACATTTATGTACGTATATTTATTTATTTTTATAATTTGATTACAATTTAAGGTGTTTCTTGTTGCGCTGATTTGTTTTTGCTTTTTTCCCCGCCTTTGCTATTGCTTCCCTACCTCCCCATCCATTTCCCTGCTGCTGCTGCTTCTTTTCAGTTTCGTCTTATCTGCTGATACGAAACGAAGCGAAGACGGCACGAAGTACTTGGAGAGCCGAAGTGTGACCAAAGCTTTCAGTTTCGTTCGTGCAAGTGCGTGTGTGTGTGCGTGTGTTTGTGGCAGCCATCGTTGTTGTTGATTGTAGCTTTTGATAGCGCTGACCCACTTTGACTATTTGCATGGCCTACTGCACTTGGCCAATTTTTTGTCTCGCTCTGTCACACACATGACCGAAAATGAGTGTTAGAGCGAGATGGATCGAAGCCCCCCCTCCCACCAACATATGTGATATTTCGATTTGCTTAGCTAACATTTAAAAAGTGGATATAGTACTCGTACATATTGTATATCCACTTTGAATACATATCTCTGTATAGTCAGCTCTCCATCTCTGTGTCTATATCTCTGTCATACATATTTGTCGCAATCATTAGTTGGAAAATTTAGATCATGGCAGCCATATCCATATAACATTGTAATAATTGCAGCTAGACAAACACAAGACGCGGGAAACCATAACAGAAATGGAAATACATATGGAACAACACTTTTCCAAACATTATAGGTATAATCTCCCTAAGAACTAGAGAATATATGTTATGTTATATGTTATCATACCTTTATCGTTGTCATATCATTTACATATTTGGGCTTTCGCTTAACCCATGGGGGATTACATTCTCTTCTACTATAAGGTACACACATATGTATGCATGTATGTATGTTTTATTAGAGTATGTAATATGTGGCTTTAGCTTTTCACGTGCACTTACATAATACGCCTTCTGTCTGTCTGTCTGTCTGTCTGTCTGTCTATCTGTGTGTCTACTGTACAGACATTGCACACACATACTCAAAAAATTGCGTAAATTCGTTAGTGCGTTCATTTTTGAAATCAATTTTTATTTCGTTTTTGTATTTTGTAAATTTGTATTCCACTTTTGGCTGTTTTGGCACTTAAATTGCTTGGATTGGATTATTGAAATACGGAATTGTTGGTTGGTTTTTAGGAAGTGCATAAATTCGCGAGGGTAAAACTGAAAATGATCTGAGTCTACGAGTGTAAAGAATAATAATGGTAGCTACGTTTCCAACATATGTTTGTACTTTGGGAATGATTATAATTTTGTTATCATATTATAAATATGGCGTCGGTTTTCCACACGGTTTTTTCCTTATAAGGAATGCATTCTCTTTTGTTGTAGCTCTTAATTAATGGTGCATACCTGAGGAGATCTTCTGCCAAAATCCAACTTCAAAGCGTGATTAAAATTCTTTGGCTTATCCCTGAGCCCGTCTAACAGTTTCTGTTGAGTAAAAACCCTTCACTTGGCAAGAAATTAATTAGTGTTGACATCGTTTAACTTTAACCCCAAAGTGGTTGACATCGTCATTGCCATTTTGTCATCATCATCATCCTCATCCCCATCCTCATCATTGCTCTAGCCACCGTCATTCCTCTCCATTGCCAACCTGCATACACATTGTGTGTATGTATTTGTCCTTCACTTGAATAACAATTGCAGTGTACAAATAAAAATGTAAAAAATATAAAGATATTTCAATTGTTGTTGGTTTTATGACTTGCCTTAAGTTAAAGTTGATTAAAACCTTTAAGAGAGACCTTTTTATGGCTACAACTGGGCTTTTATGCTGCTTTATTTGCTGTTTTCTGTTTGTCTTTGAGTGTGTGTTTTTTTTTGTAGTTTGTAATGTTGCATCAACATTTGATCTCAAAGGACACATGTGGTGCACTTGCTTCTTTTGGTTGTGTGTGGGCCACAATTGTGCTACCGCCCGCCCTGCTTTGTAAACTGGGTCAATGCAATTTGGGTCACCTAGATTTGATTACCAAACCAAGAGTCGTTCAGTGGGGTCGGTTCACCCAAGCCAAGCACAAGCCGAGTGCGCTCTCTATCCATATCATTCTCTCTTTCTATATACATATGTATATACATATGTACATGTTCTCTCTCTTTGTGCAAGTGTAGAAGTATTATACATATATGTACATATCTAGTACATGGTTCAGTTGTTGCTGCTGCTGTAGCAAACAGCTGCGTGTGAGTGTTGGGTGGACTGGATGTGGAGAATGGTCCAAGAGCGGAAAAGGACCAAAGTGGAGGAAAACGGAAAGCAGAAAACAGAAATCAGAAACCAGGGATGGGGTATATAAGATGCATCGACAACATCAGAAAACGTGTTGTTAAAGAGATAACGGATGCAATGAAGGAAGGAATTGCCGCAGAATGTGCCAATCAAATTGTTCTAGAAGGGATACAATCGCATTGATACCATACCAAGTACAGGGAAAAATGAAACGATGAAATTGGAGGAAGCGTAGAGTAGGGGCTAGATATGCAGAAACAAATCTGAAACAAGAAAATGCCAATAAGTTGGGATGTGAATGAGAGCATAAGGAGAATGGGTTTAGATGAAGCAGTTCAGAACGAATTTCAACGATTCAACAGCTGTTAGATTACAGGACATTTTGAACAGTGAAACTATAGAAATAGCTCCCACAAAAACTCATCGAAGAATCGAATCCTACCCAACTTAAGCCACAAAATGAAAACCATTCAAGTGGTTGATAAAACCATCGAAATAAACCCCTCCGAAATGGGTCACACACTCAACCATAAACACAACGAATACATACCCCCCCAACCCCATTAGCCATTCGGTATTCACTCCAAAGCAATACCAAAAATGCAACCATATGGCGCATCGATGCGAGTACAATGGGACTTTCCCTCACAAAAAGCAAAAACAAAACTGACGAAAAACGAACGTATGACGAATCGAAGCGACAAAATTGAACGTAAATTGATGAAATTGATTGGAAAAACGTAGTCAGAAGCAACGAAGGCAACAGTAACAAAATATAACCAAAATTTATTTCAAAATACAAAGCGAAACAGAAACGAAACCGAAACCGAAAAAAAACGAAAGTGCGTGCGATGAATAAGGAAAATTGCGCAAACGATCGTGAATGCTTCACACTGTTGATTGTCTTGGTTACACTTCGGAAGAGTATAATGATTGTGTTGGGGTTTTTGGAATCCAAAGAATTACATCTGTTGCCATTGGTATGAATTCTCTTTGCCTCCTGACCCTATAGAAGTCACGGGATCACCCGGCTATTGGCGACTATACATTGTACATCTATTCTGTATCTATTATATGAAAAATCGGCAGAAAGATGATTGAAACATTGGATCAAAAATATGTCTAATAGGACTAATAAATACATATATGTATGTATGTAAATATGCTGTCATGTAATCGATTGATCTTATCTGCAAGGGTATCTAAAGCTTCGACTTACGAAACTCTTTTTATTTTCTTTCTGGGTTTGTTGTTGCCCTTTCCACGCACCGCATTAAAAACAAAAAACTGCCAAAAAACTATCATCAGTGAGACAGAGAGAGACGGTACATGCCTAAAGAGAGATGGAGATAGAGATAAAGAAAGAGAGTGTGTGAGTGTGAGTGGGTTTTGGGGATGGATGGGGATGTGAAGCATAAACACAAAAAGTGCGTGAGCTTTTTGTTTTTTTTTTTTTTTGTGGCATTTTCAGCATTTTTTGTTGGGTTAGGTTCAATGTGGAATGGAATGGGTGAGAGAGAGAGAGGTAGGTAGGTAGGTGCGTGTGGGGCGTGAATTGCTATTGCGTATGCCGCTCTGTGTGTGCGTGAAGCGTTCGTTTCTTTGTGTATGTGGGAATCTCTCATTGCGGTTTCGGGTTTTTTTTTTATTTTTTAGTGTATTGTATATTTCACAAAAAAAAAAGCTCCATGTAGCGTCTGCTGATCCCCCTCCCTATTTACGAGTGGCTCTCTCACTCTCTCTTACGCACACTCGTGCACATTATACTCTTCTCCTGTTCGTTTTCATTTTCATTATTTCTGTTTCTTTATTATTTTTTGTTTCTGTGTCGATTGCGTTGCTGAATATTTCCACTTTGTTTATATAATTTTAATCAAAAAAAAAATTATATATGTATGTATATATGTACGTATATACATGCATATGTATACAAATGTACAGATATGTGTGTGTAAAAAGCTTCTCCAAAAGTGGGTCAGTGGGTCACCATATCTAACAACGAGGCAGGCGGCGGGCGGCAGAAACGCCAACGTCGCAGTCGTCGTGTCTGTGACAGCAGCCAGACGTAGCCAATTTTTTATATCACTTTTATACAGATTTGGTTTTACTTTTATTTTTTGTTTCTCTTTTGGATTTTTCTTTGGCTTTTCTGTGGTCTGTTTCTTGTCTTCTCCTCCCTGTTCTTTTTCGAAAATGGCCCAGGAAACTGCGCAAAATTACTTATAAATAGTTTTGGCATTTTAATAGCTTGGCTTTTCGGCTTTAGTGGTCCCCTTTTGATATTTTGAGTAAATATTTATTGTTTGTTGTTTGGTTTTGGGACATAAAAGGGACTTACAAGATTATTTTGGAATGCCAAAAAGTTGGAAATTTTAAAACACACATCTCCTCTCTCCGTTAAGATATACATATGTATGTATGTATATATTTGCATTTTTCCGATTCATAAATCTACTTTCGGCTGCTTAAGCACCGGACTCTGTATCTCGGAGATCTTTATGTGCCAAAAACCCCAAAAACCGCAGAGAATCAACAACAAAATTTATGAAAACCGCAGCAGAAAAAAAGCCATTCAAATGTGAATTGAAAATGGTCAAAACTGTGTGTGGATCTCTTAATTATTGCTGTTTGTGCCTCAAGGTGGCTGCAGTCCACATTCAACAACAATACCCACAGAACCAGAGAAAAACCCCAACGCATGTCTGCCTAATTGGGCAGATTTTCCTTTTCGCTGTTGTCAAACACTTAACATTAAACATATTTATATTATTTATATATTTGCCATTTACTAACATTACAAAAAAATATATATATTTTCGAACATTTCAAAGAATGTTCAGACAGACAATGCACAGGAAAAAATATTCAATTAAAAAATAAAAGATGGCTACGTAGGTTGCTATTTTAGTTTTTAAGTTTGAGAATCCATGCACTAAAAAGTTGTTTACAGATAGACCTACCCAATTCGCAAGTTATTGTTATTAATTATTTATTTAATGTAAAAAACGTCTCTGTTTTTTTTTTTTGCTATAAGTACGCGGAGGCATATGAGGGACGTTACTGGCATGACGCTACCAAATTCCGCAATAATAAAAGCCTAAAAATATACTGTTAGCCAAATGTTCTGATAATTTTTTTAGGTAGTTCAATATGTTAGAAAGACTTTAAAGATAAACTTTTATCAAGAATCATCTTTTTCCTAGGAGATAATATTAAATAGTAAAACATGTCTATAAAAATACCAAAAAGTGAACTTTTGCTTCTTTTAATAGGTTTGTGCTTTAAGGGTAATGAAATTATATGTCAATAAAGTTCCAATACATTTTGAAAATAGTATCCGGAAAAAATTATATGGAAATCGGTTTTTATTGACTTTTCATGATGTTTGGCCTGGTGGACCTTTTGCCCATATGATATGTAGCTTTCGAATATAAGCAATTAGGTTGGAAATGCCTAAAAATAGAGGAAACATTAAAAATCATAGCACAGGTACATAAGGGAAATATATTTTTTTAGATTCCACAAAAATACTTATTATAAAGAGCACAAAAAATGCCAAGTGTAACAGTGCTTTTAATTTGACCCAAATTCCAGATAGAAGGTCCTAGTATCCATTCATTCCACCACCCCCGACCCCAATTTTTTTCTTTGCACCTTTCTGTGTTCCCTCTTCTTCTCTTGTTGTCCTTTTACTCTATTCCCTCCTCACAGCCACAGTTCTGCAACGAGCGAAAATGCATCTCATTTGTTTCTACGCATCAGCGGGGGCTTTAAGGATCCCTCTCACATACACGCTCTCCTTCGCACGCTCTCTCTGTGCTTCTCTCTCCCACGCGCTGCTCGAAACGCGCATTGCATTTTAAGCAGAAAACACCCGACGCCAACCCCCAGGCCCCCATCTCCCTGGCCCACACTTTGCTCGGCTGCAATTGTTTTTGTGGCCTCGTGACCTACTTTCGAGCTTCGTCAACTGCAACGAGTGCGACGGGGCAGAGGTAGAGTGAAGAGGGGCAGTGTGGCAGAGCAGCCGACTGCGAAGCTCTCTGCTGCTGCTGTTGCTGTTGCGCTGCTGCCGGTGAAGAGCAGAGCGCGTGCGACGTTTTAAATGAATTGCAGTCTCTGTTTATCTGTATGTATTTGTGCATGTCTGTGCATGTTTCTGTTTCGTATTTTGCACAAATAAGAAGCAGGGGAAGGAGAAGAAGAACCCAATCGGCACCATAAAAATCGAGCAAAATCAACAACAAAGACGAGAACTGCATTGAAAGATGCGAAAAAAGGAGAATTAAAATTGTATTTTTACGACGATTTTCTGTTTATTTTGAATGCAATTCAAATTCCACACGAGAATTAGTCAGCAATTAGCATGTGCCCCAAAGGGGTGCGAAAGAGAGCGGGAAATACGGGGGAGACGAACAGGGAGGGGGCTCAGTAGGAATGTGTAAAATGAAAAGGAGCACAGATATGGAAATGCAATGGAATGAAACAAAGGAAAGATGTAGTAAATTATAACAAAGAAAACAGTTACGGATGTGGAGAAGTAGATCTTGTACAAAGCCTTGCGAAACAGTACAGTGAAAGCTGTTTAAGCGGAAGATTTAAAATATCGGCATACAGTGGTGCTCATAGACTTAAGCCACTGCCACTACCATAAACTGTTTTCTTAATAACTTTTTTGAACATATTTATTTCGGCCTGAAATTTTTACTTTGCAACACTGTTATTTAAGCAGTTGATCACAGTAAAAAATGACAGTAGGAATTCGGGGGTTCCAAAAATTGACTAAATGTCAAAAAGGAGATGCGCTCTGCCATATACTTAAGCCACCTTGAGCTAAAATCGTAACTGTGTTTTTTGCGGGAAAGTTGTGCTAGCTATTTCTAAACTAAAATATTGAATACTAATACGTTTCCCAAAACAATTTGACCGCTATGGCTAAAAATAAAAATACAAATCCGGCAGAAAGAAAGCTAATATGGGAATATTACGAAAAAAACACAAGTATTCTACAAATTTGTAAGCACATTTTTGCGTGGCAAAGTCAGAATGCCATTGCATTTTATAAGAAACATGGAACCTGGAAAATATTCCACGTGAAAAGCCCAGAAAAACCACTTTAAACGACGATAGACGGATTGCCAAAATCAGTAAAGCCGATCCGTTCTTGACTTCGACGCAAATCAGAGGTCAAATGGTGGCAGATTATGGCGTGAATGTGTCAGCTCAGACCATAAGAAGACGGCTAAATGAATTCGGGTTATATGGACGCATGCCAAAAAAAACCATTGCTGTCTATTAAAAATGTAAAAAGCGCCTTCAATTCGCCACAGGCATATTCAAAAAGGTCCTTTTGGAACATGGTTGTTTGGAGCGACAATCCAAGTTTAATGTCTTTGGAGTGATGGTAAACCATATGTACGACGTCCTCCAAACAAACAATTGGACCCCAAATACACGAAGAGCCGTTAAACTGGTGGCGCTTCGATTATGGTCTGGGCTGTTTCACCGCATCGGGCGTAGGTCCCCTAGTGAAGATAGAAGGCATTATGAACGGCGAAGTACAGGACATCCTTATTAACAATTTATCTGGAGATATGCCGATAATTGCCACTTGCCTGGATATTTCAACAGGACAACGACCCGAAACACACCACAAGATAGTCAAGTCGTGGCTTAACCAAGGGCAATCAATGTTTTGCAATGGCCACCCAGAGCCCCGACTTGAACCCTATAGAGAACTTGTGGGGAACTCTTAAACAAGTCGTTGGCCAAAAAAACCAGCAAATAAAAACGATTTGTGGCGATTGGGAGTGAAGAAAATCCCCCCAACAGTGCGCACGCCTTGTGGATTCAATGCCAAAGCGTTGCTCCGCTGTTCTAAGCAGAAAGGTCATCCCACTCAATATTAAAGTAAATTTGTTAAAAGTATAAGGAATATTGGGCAAATTTTAACTTTTTAAACTATTTTTTTCCAGGTGGCTTAAGTATGTGAGCAGGACATTTTGGAGATGGTCTCAGATTTTTTAAGTTTTTCGTTGAATATATATTTTTATAACTTGGTTATTCTTCTATTAGAACACTGATATATAGAACTAATGTGACACCAAAAATTGGAGCTGTGAAATAAAAACTTTTCTTAATTTTCGTTTAAATTCTTGGTTGAAGTCTTGTGGCTTAAGTCTATGAGCACCACTGTAGATGCATCGCACCCACTTGCGTGCGCACACACCCCCATAAAAACCACAAAGAACAGTTTTCATATTAACCCAGAAAACAAATATTGATTACAATAAATAAATATAAAGAAGAGCGCAATCAGAAACCGCATCGTACCGGCCTGGGCCACACCTGTTTCGCCTCGATTCGATTTTCGATGATGATATTCCATGGGAATATGGGCGACTATGTATAGACAGACAGACAGACAGACGTCGGCGTAGATATGCTGCTGATCTACAAATGAAAACAGCAAATAAATAAATAACCACCGTCTGACCTCATTACAAATGCGCTATATTAAAAATAAATAAATTAAATAAAGTGAATGAAATTAACAAAATATAAGAGAGGCAAATTAAATATGAAATATTGTATAATAACATACAAGCGTTAATTAATTTAATTTTACAGAACGAGGGTGGTAGAGTGAGAGAGGGAGAGAGGGGGTGGTGGTGTTTTGAAATTTATTGCGCATTGAAAAAGTGCACTCTAACTAAATTGTAAAAATGTATATTACAAGTCACTTTGTAGTAGGAATACACTAAAAAAAATAACATGAACATTGAGGGAAATGTATTAAAGCACGTAATAATTTTTAGAAATAAAATTTGAAGTTAATTATTGAAACTTGAAACAACTGGTTTGGTGCTGGTATTTTCGAACACCTTTCGGTGGAAATATACCTTAAGGCATGGAAATTTTCGAAATGTGGTCCTACTATTTCTCTGAGTGCACTATATAGGAATATACAATTATACAAATCTACATTAAGCTGACCTCCCTCCTCCCCAGCGGTGCGAGGGGAGCAACTGAGGCAGCGGCGTCGGCGGCGAATTGCGGTCGAAACCGTCCCTGGGCGAATCTACGAGTATCTCTGTTCATGTGTGTGTGTGTGTGTCTGTTTGTATGTATCTGTGTGGCTATGTCTGTTTGCATGTGTGTGTGTGTGTGTGTGTGTGTGCGGCATATGAAAAGTGTGTCAAGGTTTTTTGAATAATATTTTGTGCAGCGTTAACGCGACGTCAGCGCTCGACGCGCCGCGACGCTGGCGCAGAGAAAACGTTGCTGTTGCTGCCGCTGCTTTCGATTGTTGTTTCTGCTGCTGCTGGCATTTGTTGTAATCGCCATGTTTGCTCTTTTCTTTGCATGTGTATGTGTGTGTGTGTGTGTGTGAGTGTGGAAGAGTGTGATGGCTGCTTTCCCGCCCCCCTGCCCCCACCTCTTTGTGTTTGCTTTGTAATGCTGTCCTCCTCCTGCTCCTCCCACTCTTCTCTTTGTGTTTGCTCATTTAACGCTGTCATCGTTTCTTCTATGTATTCTGTCTCTATCTTTCTTTTGTTCGTATTAATTCTTCTTATTATTTCTCGTTTTCTCTTACTTCTTCCTTCTGTCTGTGACTTATTCTTGTTTAATTGCTATTTAATTTATGATTTATTGTTAACTTTTTTATAAATTCTCTGTATTGTATTCTTCAGGTTTGTTCCATTTATAGTACAATACTGTATTTATTTTTCATTTAATTGGGTTTATTTGCCAATCAAGCGTTTCGCTCCTCTCTTTCTGCCAGTGCTCCCATTTACAGCAGAAAGGGAGCGACTGATAAGAAAAGAAAAGCAAAGAAAGAAAGAAAACGCTGATTGTAATGTTGTAATCGGAATGTGGGGGTGTGGGTGGGTGATTTATTTATAGGGGGCTATACATTTTTTAGATTGGGGTAGGTTTAATCTGGTGGAAATTCCCCTCGTTGGCGTAACCGAACCGAACCGAAACTACAACCATTTTCACAGTCTCCCAGTTAGCGTTGAACCGAACCAAACCAGAAAAAAAAACCTCAAACAGATGTTTGACTAAGGCGATTATTTATGGCAGGCAGCAAAGTTTCCCCTGGTAACAAACTCTAATCCGTATCACCCAAGACTGGGATGGAGTACAGGGAAAGTTGACTTGGGCGATCAGTTGATGTTTCACACGGAGGTGTCTTAACACTCAATCCGTTTGGTTTTAAACAGGGATACTTTACCAAAAAAGGACATCTCTACAGACGCAATAAATATTGTTGCAGAATACCACTCAAGAAAACTGTCCGTCCAAGAGATCTTTCACTGTACCGACACTGTACAGTGTACACTCCCACATGTATTATTGGTAGGCCCGATTTCCGCTCTGCCACCCCCTCCCAACGCACACACACGTGCGTCCCACAAAATTTCCCATTGACCCATTAACATGGAAAACAGAAAGCGAAACAGAAACAGGGGAGGAGGGCACAAGAGGAAGCGAAATACATACAAACGTATGTAAAATAAAAATAGAGTTCGGAACCTATCCTAAGGCTTTTGGTGTTGTTGTGCCACCACCAGCCCAGCACCCCCCCCCACCAACCCCATGCTGCGAGAGCAGCAGAGCAGCAACAACAACCTACACCAACATACCAACATGGCAACAGTTTTTCGTTACAGCATAAAATGTCTCTATTCTCTCCCCTTCACACTCCCCATGAGACCCATATACACAGCCCCTCCTAGTCTGCCCTCAAACACATTTATTAGCACGCTCAGAAAGGGGGGCGGGGCGGGCAGCGGCATAGGCATAAAAGCTGAAACGAAATCGAAATTAATCTCTCTAACATAGACCTGAATCTCTACAACAAAAAAGTAGGTCAACTGTGGCAGCGACGCCAACGCCAGCACCAGCAGCAGCAGCGAACAAACGTCGTCGTTGTCGTCTTCGTCACACACACAGCAAGACACTTTCACTTATTACATTATTCAGGCGGCCCCAAAACGCCAAAGAGAGGCGGACAGAGAGAGAAGCGCTCAATGCGAATGGTGGGCGAAACACGCTCTCTCGCTCTCGATTATTTCATACTGAAAGCAAAAGTGATCCGAAGCAGCGAGAGATCGAGAGAGAGAGAGAGAGAGCGAGCTATGGGCTATCGAGCGTAGTCTCTCTGAATGTGCATTCCACCTTCCAGCCCCCCGTGTCCGGCCCCTACGTTGCCGGCCTGCCAAGCTGGGGAAAAATGTTACAAGGTTTCGTTTCAGGTTAAGACGAGTTTTTTTTCTTCTCTTTTTTGTTTTTTTTTTTGTTTTTGCTTTGAGTCAACTTTATTTTTGTGTTTTTTTTTCGGGTTTCTTGTTGCTTGTCTGTCGGTTTTGTATTTTGTATTTTCTAAATTTAGCTGATATTTTTGTATTGTGTGTGTGTATCTTTGTGTTGCTTCGACTGCGATGACGACAATCGACGACGAGACAGGGCTATGCTATGGTTGCTCAGAGGGGGACGGTCGGGGGAACGTGGGAGAGGGAACCCGTGCGTCGTCGTCGTCGTTGGAATAAGTGACCTGCCCCATTTGAAATTTGTTTGCGGCTGCCTGTTTCTTCAGTAGAATTTGTTGATGGAGTGGCTCTGATCCATGTTGGTTTAGAGGGGTGGTATCGAAAAGATGAGGGGTGATCATTCATGCTGATCCCTGATCGTTGATGGATCCTTAGTTGTGTTATCGAGTATCATGGAATTCTATAGAATTTTATTGAAATCGAATAGGAATAGGGGCAGGATTTTGGTGGTTATCGCGGAATTGTGCGATAATCTGGGGACCATCGATCGATTAATGATCATTGAAAAGGGCAAGGATGAGGCTAAGAGATCACAGACCGAAGATCGATTTTCTACTGCACATTAAGATCAATAAAATTGACTAATTTGAACGGAATTTAATAATTGGTGAATTCTAATAACACTACTCGACCAAATTGAACTTTTTATTTACGCTTCGAACCAAACCGACTTATTCTGATAGACTTAGGGCTTTAAATTTTTGTAAAGAAGTATTTTTTCCTTTTTTTGGATACCTGCGCTGCCGATTTTTCCTTTTGGAAAGAAATACAGCACAAAAATCATAAATTTTTTCATTTGAAAGCTTAATGTTTCCCAGACGGTAAGCTGAAACCATAAATATGTAGCTTTTCATAATGTCAAAACTGATTACAGCTAGATTTAAGATACTTGAGCTATGTATGTAAAAAAAAGCGGTACCTCATTAAAAAAATTAAATTTTTTTGTAATTCTTAAAAAAAATGTTCTGACATGAAAAAAAAATGTCATTAATCACTTCAAAAGGTCCAAATCTATAAAAAAAATTAGTTTGGTTCGAAGCAGAAACATGGTGTCGGGTAGTGTAATTATTGATAGAACGGTAGCATTTTCTAAATTTTCTCTCAGTTTTCTCTATTCATTACCTAGACAGAAACTCTGTTCAGTTTTCCACAATTCTACTGGATCAAAAAAGATTGTGCGCCAGGCTACTGAGCCCTTCTCTTGCTCTATCAGTCACCACCCCGAAAATGGTCAGTAAAGTTGAGTGCAGTGGGGCCCAAAAGTCAGCCAATGCTGACCCAAACATACATATGACCAAAAAATGACTAAAAATAAAGCGAAATGTCTTACAAAATGCGAGCTTTGTGCCTTAAAGTCAACGTGAAACATTTGGCAATCGACACATAAATTAAAATGGCCAGGCCCCCTTCCCCTACCAGCACCATTGGTAATGTTCAGAATTAAGCAGCAACCGAAAAATAAATGAAAATTAACTGTAGATTGCGTAAAGCCAAAAAAACCCCAAAAAATAAAAACAGACAAAACCTTCAGCGGTCCGGGGACGGGGCACACAAATGACCAGCAAACCCCGTTCCGATCCGATCCGAATCGGATTCCAAATCTGATTCAGTGACCAACAAAAAAAACAACAGCAATAACACTAAGAAAATGCAGTTGAAACAACAATTGAAGACAATTTTGGTGACTTTTTGTATTCGGGGCACGTTTCAGGTAAATTTTATACGTTTAATGTTTTATTATGAAATTAAACGAAGGCAGTCAAAAACCTGGCCAGAGCCGCCGTCATTCGTCAGTCTGTCTGTCATTCCCTGAGCCATTCCGTCAGTCAATCAGTTGGTCATTCCTTCAGTCAATCACTGTGGGTCCGTGTCCGATTCCAAGTCGCGTCATCGCCGAAATACCAGAATACTCGTTGAACGGCTAAAAATTTACCGTGCTTTTCCACCACGCGACATTAACATTTATGCCACCAGCGCAGGCGCAGGCGAAGCGACAATGGTACGGACGGGGGCGTACGGACAGATCGCGTCAGAGGAGGGGTATGCTTGCTGGTGGCAGGCAACAGTTTTGTTTCTTATTTTTTGGCAGTCAAGCGCGAGCTTGCACACATTTTTTGCTTGGCTTTAGAGACAACCAGCTAAAGTGTCGAGATTGACATGGAAATGTCAAATGGAATATGCACAAAAAACTCAAAAAGAAGCTATTTATGGGATGGAATCTAATGGGAATCTTTGTATATTTCCAAAGCCGTTTTCACATCTTCTCCTTAGTCAATTCCATTGGGTTTTTCCCCCCTGTTTTCGACACTTTTGTACCCTGTATAGCTGAAACATTTTATGCAGTCAAGTTGTGCGCTGTCGCCGTCACTGTCGCTGCCGAAGCCAGCGATTGACAAACAACTGTCGAAAAAGCCATTGCGCATGCGCGCACAAGTCAAAAAGGCAAACGCAAACGAAACGAAACAAAACGAGAACCAAAGCCAACCAACGGACCCAAAAAAGTTAACAGATCTTTTTTTTTTTTTTAGTACATACATACATACATACATGTACATATGTATGCATACATATTTGGGCAACAGTTACACAGAGCCATTTAAATGGAGTAGCGAAGTGGAAGCTGAGTCGGAGGCTAGGCTGGGTCTCTGGGTCTGCTGCAGAAGTAGGTCTCCTCTCGTATCGCTCTTTGGCTATCGGGCCCGAAACCTGTTTCGGAGCCCTGTACTGTGCTCCGACTCAGACGAGAGTGAGAGTGAATCAACCATACCTCGCTCCATCTACCTCCCCATCCACCCTATGTTTGTGTGTGTCTGTGTGTTTTGTCATTACCTGCCGTCCATATGATCAGAGATCCAAAAGTCTTGTTGGCTACGGTCACGAACGTATTTTTTGGGGAAGGAAATGAAAATTTGCCTTTGCCTTTGGCTTTGTATTCAGTTTTTGTATACCCTTCTTAAGGGTACCATCCAGAGGTTTTCAAGCGAGAATCCATACATTTCTTCGAGCTATTTCAACCCAAAAATTACCGATTATGTATCGTAGTGTACCGTAAGAGTATGCCCGAACTGTAAGAGTATCAAAAGATTCGGTCCACGGTCGGCTAGCCTTTCTTTCTGGTTTTCGGTTTCATTTTTGTTTGTGTTTGGAGCTTTTGAGTGCGGAGTGCGTTTGGATATTTCGTAAGCTCTGTGTGTGACTCCTCAATTGTTTTTGTAGAGCAGGCAAACGAAGAGCAGCATAGAGGAATAAGACAAGAGAGAGAGATGGACAGAGACAGAGGCGCCTGCCTGTGTGTGTCTCCGTTGCGTCTTCTCTCATCTTTGGTAATTGAGCGTTGAAATGTTGTAATCTCCCCAGCAACAACCTACCTACATGAAGGTGGCAAACGTGTTTAACTTTTTTCTCCTTTGCGTCATACGCAAACCGTTTTGGCTCCGTGGAGGGAAAGAGTCGGACGGCAGAGAAGAGAGTGAGAGTGAGAGAAACATATGTAAGTGGGAGACGAGACACGTTTTCACGTGCATCCGAGCAGGCTATGGCTGGCTGGCCATTGAAAGTTCACTTTTTGGCTGCATTTCGTTTGGGTGTCGTTTTTAGGGTTTTTCCCTCTCGGTTGCCCAGTTTCTTTTCTCTTGCGGCACTTTTGTGATTCATGAACTGCCCACAAAACTTTGCATTTTAATGGGTGTCGGTCTGGTCGGGGTCTTTTCCTCTCTCTCTTCTGCTGTTTCTACTTTTTTTAGTTCCGTTTTTGGTTAGTCAAGGAATCAGACTTGGACTCCGACTACAACTCGAACTCCGGGAGTGAAAGTTTCTTTTTTCGACCACGTTTTTCTGTTTTTTGTTTTATATTTAATGCTCCTTTCGGTGGAATCTTATGTAATTTCGTTGGGCATCTTTTTTAATGGGTCTCCGGTCTCCTACAGGGCCTGCATCCTTATTTGGGGTTCCACGGAGCTGTTAAAATTTGCGTTTCTTAATGAGTTATTTTGTGTCTGCTTTCAAGAAGTACGGGGACGATCACCGACCGAGAGGTTCGTTAATTGCCGCATAAATATTACGTATACGTATTGTTAATTGATTTTTGCAATATTTTGGTTGTAAATATAAAAAATATATTTATGTATAAAAAAAATAAAATAAATAGAAAAAAATTGTATAAAAAAATTAATGAGATAAATTAAAAAAAATACAACAAAATTTAATTAAAAACTAATTAATTAAAAATTAAAAGATCTCTTTTGTACAATATAAAATATACAAATAGATTCGAAGGAACAAAATAACAAATTTAAGAAATTAAAAAATGGAAGAAAACACAACGTTAAAGTCAAATTATTAAATAATAAATATACACGAATTTTCGAAAAGAATGTCAAATGAGTCTAAAAAAATTCCCCAGCTGCTTTATACTTAAAAAAAATACACACAAACACCGCAAGAAATCTTAAGCCAAAAGAGAGACAATAACTCATATTAAACCAGCAAAAGGCCCAAGACAAAACCATTATTATTAACCAAAAAAAAAATATAAACAAAACAAAAACAACGTAGAAATAGGAAACGAAAACGCGCCACATGAAAACCGTGTCATGAACAAATGCAACAATAATAAAACCAACAAAAACAATACAACAACAAAAACTAATTGAGACCAAAAGAGAGACACAAAACGGAAAGAAGAGAAGAAACTAAACCAAAAACAAAAAAAGAGACAAACGTACAACAAATTAAAAAGAAACCAGAAAGAAAGGGTAGCTTCGGGTCCGTAACTTCAGATCAGATACCCTTGCAGAAGATCCTTCTATTGGATTTTCTAAATGAACTAAATGAAATGAAATCTAATCTGAATGAAATTCGCTTACGAACGAAAGCCCAGACCATACTTTCAAGGTACATGTATGAGTATGTGGAATGATTTTTTCACACAAAGCTTGGCATTCGACAGATCGTTCTATACTACATATCATGGGTTGTATGTAAACGTCAACGTAATATGTATCTTTAAAAGAGACGTCTGGTATATACTTTCTGAAAGGGTATTCAAAGTGGGAAAGAAGAGATTCGTAAGTAGTACGACAACGATTCCCAGTTTATTTCAAGTGAGAAATTACAAAATAGCTGCGCTTTAAAAGCTACGGCTTGTAGGGCTTTCATAATGCCTTTTTGGCCATATCCGAAAGAATGAGTTATTGTTGTTGGTACTTTGCTGTTTCCACTACTGTTGCTGTGTCGCTGTGTTGCACAGTGTACACTGTACATTACAGTGGCTCAAAGCTAGGCCAAAAAGTTTCACTTTCGCTTTCAGCGCGGCTTGAATTTCAACAGCAGCAGCAACAGCAGCAGCAGCAGCAACAGCAGCAGCAGTGGCAACAGCAACAAACACAAAGCAACCAAAAGGGGGGCACTAAGTCAAGCAAGGCAGCGCAGTCGCCGCCACAGCAAAAGAGAATGAAAGTGAAACTGCTGGCAGCAAAAACGAATGGGCGAGAGAGTCGGGCGGGTCGTATACGTAATAACCGAAAACTTGAACAGAGAGCGAGAGTGAATGAGCAGACTGGGCAGCGACGCCTGCAGAGGTAGAGGCAGAGGCAGTGACAGAGAAACGGAGCATCACAGCGAGCGCAGCAGCGGCTAGCAGCTAGCAGCGTAAAGCTAACAGCGACGACGACGGCGGCAGCGCGCTCTAGTGTATTGCGGTATCCTCGACGCTGGGCTTGGGTTTATTCAATCGAGATACGTGGTTGATGTTGGTCGTGTTTTTCGCCTGGCAATATACACACACCCATATATATACCCCCCACTATATATACACACATGTATGTGGCATACATATATACAACGAAATATTATTAACAACAAAATACGCGCGTGTGGGTGACCCAAATAGCAGCAGAAACAGCAACAACAACCAGCAGCAATAACGCCAAAAATCGATCAAAATAAACAAAAAATATCAAATAAAATACAAATAATAGCAACAAAAAAAAATAGATATAAAATCTATTACAAAATTGCATTCGCCTGCTCCTTGCACCCCCGACGACTGCAGCAGCAGCACTCCCGCCAGCACCTCCTTGCACCCCAGCAGAACAGCCCCAGGATTATGTTCTCTTGCTGCGTTGTGTGAGTGTGTGTGCGTGTGTGTGCCTGTTTGTGTGAGTGTGTACGATACGTAGCGGAGTGTGTGACGCGACGCGAATCAAAAGCGAGGGGAGGCGATGCAAATGCAATGCTGCCAATTGTTTAAACAACACAAAAAAGTGCAATAAATTTCGCGAGTGGTGACCCACATTCAAGCCCCCCAGAGGAGAGACCGAGACCTCCTCAAAAAAGTGTGAAGAAAATACCAAGAATAATACCACAAAAAGCCAAAAGTGTTTAATAAATACCACGTTTCAAAATCCAACGCACACAATCAAGCAAGAGATATAGCTATCTATAGATACATAAATAAAACCCTACCTCTATCGGATAAATCTATAAACAAAAATCATCCTTTTTGCTGTCTACATACATATATTCGTATATATATATATATATATATATGTCAATCTATCTCACTCACCTCGTCAAAGTACCTGCAAAATATTAATCTAAAAGTTAACCGTAAACACCAAAATTGCAAAAATAAAATAAAAAAAAACAATTCACAACATAAACTTTTCTTCTAAAGAATTAATTGTTAAACAAAAATGAAGCATAAAGAAAACACACAAACAAGATCCACTTTGAAAGTTTGTTAAATCATTTTTCTTATAAAGAAAACAACGTGTTCAAATAATCAAATAACATTAAAAAAACAAAGCTTAAACAACTTCTTCTAAAGAACCAATACAAAATTCCATACAAATACATTTCTTCTAAAGAAATTAAATCCAAATTAAGCAAGAAATTGTTTTTAAAATACATTTCTTATAATTAAATAAAGAATTTACATAACAAAAATTAAATTAAAACTAAGAAATTGTTTGTAAAATACATTTCTTATACAAAATAAATAAAACCCATATGAAATTATAGACAAAATGATGTCAAGAGATTATGATACATTTTAGCAACAATAATACAATCGTTAAATGTCGCACGAATAAACAATAAATTGCCACAAATTTATAAACAAATATTTCAAATCAAATTCAGTTGGCCTTAAAAATGTTGCATGTAAAAAATGAGCATAAATTGAGTGCAAAAACCAGACCACCGTATGAAAATCACAACAATTACAAGAACAACAACATATTTTACTATCAAGTTTAACAAATTTAAAAACATAAAACCATACTCTATAAAACCCCATATAAACATAAAGAGTGGAAAAGCTAAGAACGACTCTAAAAGAACCGTCCAGAAATCCATTCAAAGCAGAAGAAACAAATATAATTTCTCTTGAAATTTTGATCGAAAAAACTTACATGAAATGTTATTAGAAATGGATCAGCAACAGGCGACCGTACAGTTCATATCGTCGCTGAATATATCGCCGTTCAGCATGCAACTCGAGCAGCAGCAGCAGCAGCCCTCGAGTCCGGCTCTGGCCGCCAATCAACAGCCCCAAACGGGCCCAAACAACAACAACAGCAGCAGCGGTGGCAGCAACAACAACAACAACAACAACGATAATGACGGAAATGGTCTTTCCAAATTCGAACACGAATATAACGCGTATACGCTACAGCTAGCGGGTGGGGCAGGTGGTGCAGGTGGAGCTGGAGGCACTGTCAGTGGCAGCCAACAGCAGCAGCAGCACCACAGCTCGCACCACCAGCAACAGCAGCAGTCGGACCCTCAGGGGCACTACCAACAGCAGCAGCAGCAGCAGCAACAGAATATTGCCAACAACGCCAACCAATTCAACTCCTCGTCCTATTCGTATATATACAACTTCGATTCACAGTATATATTCCCGACAGGCTACCAGGACACCACCTCCTCCCACTCACAGCAGAGTGGCGGTGGGGGCGGAGGCGGTGGCGGAGCTGGCGGCAACATCCTCAACGGCAGCTCGGGCAGTAGCTCCGGCTACATGCTGCTGCCCCAAGCGGCCAGCTCCAGCGGCAACACCAATGCCGCCCACATGTCCTCCGCCAGCGGATCTGTTGGCAATGCCAGCGGCCCCAACGGTGGCGGAGGCGGTTCCGGCCCTGGCAATGCCATGGGCGGTACGAGCGCCACTCCGGGACACGGCGGCGAAGTGATCGACTTCAAGCACCTCTTCGAGGAGCTATGCCCCGTGTGCGGCGACAAAGTCAGTGGCTACCACTATGGCCTGCTCACCTGCGAGTCTTGCAAGGGCTTCTTCAAGCGGACGGTCCAGAACAAGAAGGTCTACACTTGCGTGGCGGAGCGGTCGTGCCACATTGACAAGACGCAGCGCAAACGGTGTCCCTACTGCCGCTTCCAGAAATGCCTGGAGGTAGGCATGAAGCTGGAGGGTGAGTCTGAACAGATTTTAACTATGATATTTCTTATTTCTTTAGCTAAAGATGGTTGGAAAAGGAGGATTCATTATTATTTACTAAAGATCAGAATGTACCTTAAAGATACTCGACAGATTTCTTTTATTCCGCAGCTGATAGAATTTTCCTTATAGCAATCATAATCTAAACGTATTGCCATAGCCTATCTTGTAGCTAGTTACAAGGCCTACAATCACGTATCTAATCCTCGCTCACCATGTCGTATGTGTGATGCGTTCTGGCCTCAGGCAGCCGTCGAAAGGCAATCGGAATTTTAAAACCCCTGGGAATTGTATAATTAATTATTTGGTTAGGCCATTGCCTACAAACCTGCACAAATGAATCGAATGTTTTTGGTTGCTATTTCTAAAGAATCTTACCGAATACATGAGCAATCCTAAAAATGGGTTTTTTACAGCTGCATTGAATTTCACGATGAAATCAGAGGTGCTTTAGGTGCTTTATTCATGGAAATGGAATTTTTCCACTATTTTTTTTTTTTGGCAATGCCATCGGAAATCTGAGTTCCGCCAGAGAGAAAGGGTGGACGTATTTTGGCAATGGAAAAAATGTTACAGGGAAAACTATCGATTCATTGTAAAGAAGATGTTTAGATGAATAGTGAGCTCTCAGAGAAACTCGTCAACTTGTTGGCTCACCGTGCGAATGTGGCATATTCTAGAAGCTAACATTGCGTATGTGTAATATTAATCATCAATCCCTTAGTGGATTTCCTTTAATATTTCCTAAAACTATTGAATGACATTTGCCGAATGACAAGAACCGTATTTCTCAACCGACTATTGGCAGCCCCAACCATGACCCTATTTTCCTCATGCCACACACACACACACACCACACACACACGAAACACGATATACGATATAGGATATAGTATAAGTGGCATACACATATATTATAAGGATGTACACATGGCCTCGCGAGTCTATGGCTTGCAGTTTTTGGCATTCGCTGAGTCCCTCTCGCTATGCGCTTCTGCAGTTGGACAGAAATTAAATCGATATTCCTTATTATTTATAAATGCGCAGCAACAGCGAACGGAGCAGCACCAAATGGCATCTAACATTGAAATCCTTTGGGGAAATGCTCTCCTTGTTCTCTTTCGCCTGTGTCTGCCTCAAAGGAATATATCCATAGCCAGCTACACTAAAATGAGTAATTAAACAATGATTATGGAAATGTGAAATATTGATAGGGCTCTGTGGTCGTTCTTGTTGCTGGAACACAATACACGTGAAATGCTATGCATACGAGTATCTCTGTGGTCATATTCCAGACCTATCCCAAGTTTTGCTGGTGTTATGATTATTTTTGTTGGGACAGTCCCTGGTCCCTGGTGTCAGTTTCAGTCACAGTCCCCCGTCTGTTGCCTGGTTTTTTTTTCTTTGGGCTTTTGTTTTGCTGTACAAAGCATATACCTTTGTACCTCTCTCTCTCTCTCTCTCTCTCTCACTCTATCTGACTCACTCCATCTCTCCTTTCTATATGATAAATGCCGCTCTTTGCACTTGTTCTGTATTTACGCTTATATTTATTTTATATACATATGTACGTGTTATATGAGGAAAAGTGTTCGGATCTTTTTAGAACGGAAATATGCTTTCATGGATTTATAGACGGCCTTATAGAATGGGGGGTATGATGAAAACTTAATGAAAAATTACCAGTTGCTTGACCGATTTTCACTTAATTTCTTTAAATCATTTACGGATTTCCCCTTCAACATTTTAATATTCTTTCGATTCAAATTAAAATTATCTTTGAGGTCAAGTTTCTTATGAAAATTTAATCCTCATCTGTGTTCTGTGTTTTTTTGTTTTTACTTTATTACTTTCATAATTACTCGTGTTTTTCATCTCGCAAAATAAGAAGAACAAAAGTAGAAGTTCACCTCATTTTCGCGCTGTAACTTTTCCTTTGAATGTTTTTCCTTTGTAATATAAGAAAGGAGCAACAAATTTAACAATGTCACACCGAAGTCTACATACCCTTGCACTACAACGACTCAACGTTGTAACGTTGATGGAACCCCTGCAAAATTCGCAGAATCCCTAAACGATCTATGATAAGACTATATCGAATCGGATCATGATTACGATTTTTCTGTTTTGAAAACTATAGAATCGTCCTCCTACCCTCCCCCTCCCTATCATTTACAAAGACTATTGCTTTTACTTTTGTTGCTTTTGGTGCCGTAAAAGTTGAGAGGGCGCCCCACAAGCAAGCATGTGCCACGTACACATGCATATATATATATATATATATGTATATATAATATAGGGAGCTATATAAGACACACACTTATGTAAAAACATATTTATATGTACATATATCCTCTCATAGCCCCGTCTCTGTGACCGAGTGCCAGTGCAGCATGCACCGGCGGCCCCAAAAGAATTCCACGCCCCCGCTTGCACTCACCCACAAAACGAGAGGCTGACGCTGAAGCTGGCGCCGCAGTCGCTTCTGTTTCTGTTGCTGTGTGCGCTGCTGTCTGTGTAAGCCGCGCTCAGCAGCACCAGCAGAAGCAGCAGACTTCACAGAGCGGCAGCAAAGGCAAGAGCAAAAGGCAAAGCAAATCCAAAAAGCCCCAAACAAAAGCAAAAAATTGCGGCCGCATGGCACCAAAAACCCGACTTGAAGCTCTCTCTGTCTCTGTCTCTGGCTCTCTCAGCTGGGTGTGTGCATGTGTGTGTGTTGCTCTCTTTTCAAAAAAATTGTTTGCATTTTGTAATAGTTCCTCCCTCCATCCCCTGCCCACACTACCACCCCTCTTCCAGTGACTGCTTTGTCGATTTGGATTCAAATGAGCGCGCGCAATTTGTGTTTCTCGTTTTTCCTCCTCGTTTTTTTTGTTCTTTTTCATATTTCCATCATTTGCAACGCTCACTTGCCTTGCTGCCACATGCCACATGTTGGGTGTGTGTGTGTGTGCGCGTGAAAAGGGGGCGGAGGAAGTGGCATGCCGTGGCATGGCGGTTCAAACAAAGTTTAAAAATTATTATGCAAAGTGGAAAAAGTGTGAAAATTATGACTCGGAAATTGTTTGCGTAGGTGATTTTCAGTTTTAGAGTTGCTCCGATTTTAAAGACTCCCACAAAAACGATTACGCCGCTTCCTTAATCTTAAGATCTTAATCGATTCGATTGGTACAAAGCTGTTTATTATAATCACGTAGAAGGTCTTTGTACTCGTAAAAATATAAGTAATAAATTGGCTGTGTATCCTAAAAAGGCAACAGAGGGATTTGAAGATGTCAAGATGGGTTATGATCCTGCTGTGGTATGAAATTTGTTGATGGGTCGTAATAAGTAGAGATTTTTGGTTGATTCGGGGTTTTTCTTTCGCAAAATGACTACCAAAATTCTCCGATTTATTCCTATACAGTCATTCCAGTTTTTACTGTTTAAGAACAAAAATTCCATACTTGTATGTATTTTCCACATTTCAGGAGCTTCCGCTTCTGTTATTTTGTTGTTGTTGTTGGCCAGCATATGACCAACAGACAGACCTACCAATTTCCACAAAATTTACGGCTATTCCAACCAGATTCATTTTCTAGATCGTATTTTGTTTTTCCTTTTCGACTGGCACACCACACACACACTCGGCGAAGCAAACGCAGTCTCTGCCTCAGCCACTGCCTCTGCGTCTCCGTTTTCGTCTCTTCTATTGCTGCTGCTGCTGACACTTGAGTCAGCCAGAGCAGCGACGCCAGCAGTGGCAGTGGCAGCGACAGCGACTGCGGCACTAAAGTGTGTGCAATACGTATATCAATGTATTGCCATCTCATTTCCGCTTTCGTGTACTTGGCCCATAGTGCCATCTCTTGCGCTCATGACCTAGATTCCGTTGTGAGATGGTGTGAGTGCACGTGATATGGCAAAATGAGTGTTTGTCTCTCTGGCGTGCTCTGCTGTGTGTTTTGCTCTCTGTTTCTGAGTGTTATTGGTGCGCCTGTGTGTGTGTGGTGTGTGTGTAATCAAAGCAACATGTAGAGAGCGACGTTCGTGGGTGTGTGTTTGTGTGTTTGTGTGTGAATGTGGTTGCTTTTATTTTTAATTCTCTCTGAATTATTACGTATGTATATTTTCGCCTCGTTTTCGTTCCGTTTCTTACCGTCCTTCCGTTTTGTGTTTTGCTATTGCTTTTTCTGCTTCTCTGCCGCTTTTGAAATCTCTCTCTCTCTCCCTCTCTCGAAGTCAAGCTTTTGCCATTAGTTCGTTATAATTGCGGCACTTTTTAGCCGCTTTTTTTGGCTCCAAATTGGGTCTCCTCGGAGTGGAGCTTGGAGCAAACATATGACTCACATGGACCGGACTAGAGCCGACCATATGTCGGATCTGTTTTTGAGCAGCGTGTAGCGGATTTGTGTCTCGGGGAATTGTTAAAACAAATTTACAAACTACGAATGCGGACCAAAGCTTACAAATTTTAATGAGACAACATTGCTACAGGTTAGAAATATAAATGCAGGAAAATAATAGGTATGTAGAACCATAGATCTCGACGATCTTAACGTACAAAAGGAGAAGTTATAGTCGAAATTAAAATATTTTAAGATATTTGTCAAAAGGAGGTACAAGTTTTGGTGTATAACCTAAAAATAACCCCAATTTGATACCATTCACATTCTATTCAATTGAAAGTAAATTGGGATTTCCTTTTTTGTAGGGAAAAATACACAGTTTCTGAGGCTGAGTCGGATGAAAAAGTCAATGCTAGTTATTATTTCAATATTCTCTTAATATTTTCTCTATTCGAAAGGGTAAAATGAATGTTAATCAAGGAGCTTATTTCATTTTCTCTAAATTCCAATTTTCCCTCAGAACGTATACGTAATATGGTTTTATTTCCGCTTAAAATCAATAAAACTATTTTTACCATCAAAGAGTGTGTGTTAAATATTTATTGGAATTGATTTTAAAAATAAATAAATTATTTATTTCATCCTTAAAACAATTCTTCAGTCCGATGAATAATTCATGATGCAGAGAAATAAATATCCGAAAGCAATATATAGCCCCAATCTATACCCAATTACATGTAAGCCCTTACACATCAAAAATATTTCATGAAACCTCAATGGAATCCCAGTCCAACATCCGCTTTCGGGGCCCGGTTCAAAGGGAACTCAAGAAAGTTACTCATACGCACCATTGACCCAAAATTGTTACCAAACAGCTTTAAAAATAACGCCAAAGCCCGAAACACCCACAAGTCGAGCCAGTGACAGGGCCATTTATTGATTTCCCGTTCCAAATAGTGTGGGAAAAATCCACAAAAAAAGAAGAAGGAAAGGAGATGAGACGAGAGGAGAAGACAAGAAAAACAAACTTTTTACTACAAACATTTTGTTTTTGACAAATTGAACCACTTAACCCCACACAAACACACACACATACACACATGCAATAAAAAAGGTGAAAATCTAAATAAGACCCAAAGTTGAAAGTGAAAAAATGTCAACAACAAAGACATGAACTTATGTAACAGTAAAAGGCCTTTGAACAAAACAAAAGTGTAAGGGAACCCAAAAAGAGTTAGTTAAGAAAGTACGTACATATGTAGGTACATACATATATTTGTATATGTAATTTAATCTATCATGAATCTATATTCGATAAATAATAATCGATTGGCTGTCTTGAATATCATTTATAAATATATCCCCAAGCTTTCAAAAAAAAAAAAAAACTCCTAGCCTTACCCTAACATAAACACTCTGAAAGCCAAAGCCGGAAAAAAAATCATAAAAACGTTTGTCGTAATACAAATACACACTCCCAGACAGAAAGAGAAAGAGAGAGAGAGAGAGTGAGAGTATAATTTCTTTTTGGGAGAGTTGACAGGCGAGGCGGCAACAACAATGCCCGTGTTGTCCCAGTTTTCACACACACTGTCCTTGACCTACTCCACTCGACAAAGTTGTCTAATGCCGAGGGGAATGAATGCTGTGTGGCTCCATGTCTCTCTCTCTCTCTCTATGTCTCTTTGTGGGTGTGCTTGTGTGTGTGTGTGTCGTGTCGTAATAGAAAGCTCTTTTGCTTTGGTTGCCAGGCCGAAAGCCGAAAGCATAATCGTAAAGAGAGTGTAACAGAGAGAGCGCAAGGCAGCGACGTCGACAGAGTTGGCATTTGAGAGCGCGAGACTGTTCTCACACACAGATACACGTGCAGAAAAATGTGTGTCAGTGTGAGTGTTGATTATTTGTAAACAATACGCTTGACCTAAATTACAGTTACTTGTTCAGCGACACACAGATAGACATGCACATATATGTACACCCCTTTAAAATGCATATTTCATGGCGGCCACTGCCACCTGCTACCACCCTCTGTCACCCACATGTCATCGTCAGTCCTGCCCTGCAGTACCCGAAAGCCCACTGGAACCCACCCCACTCACTCCTCAACAATTGCATCTTCTAATCATCGTGCGAGGGGGTGGAAGGACGCTGGCTACAATCTGGTTTTGGTTTAAGCCTCCCACTCACTTCCTCTCCTTGGAATCCAACAACCATTCTCTCTCACACCGTACCCACATCACCTCATACTCTCTCCCTTTCCACCCTCTCTCTACACGTTCTGCACGCTTTTTTTTCGCTGCGCCATAAGAAGCGCATTTTTATTGCGTTTCATTTAGTGTGTGCTTACACACACACACACCTATGCGCAAAAAAATAGGCACACCGCGGTAGATAGGGTCTTGTAAGATATTTAAAATTAATTTAAAAATTATCTATGGAAGAATTTCTTGAAGTGTTTTCCTCTGTTGGAATTTCCAAAGAGGATTCTTTTCAAATAGATCATCACCCAACATAAACTAGAACTTGAGCTTTTGAAAGGATATTTTCAATGCTTTGGACTATTTGTCGAATTTAATCCAAAGCAATAACCTATTCAAATACTTTTGAATTAGGAGTGTAATTTTTTTTCCTGTAGTTAAAATCGTATCGATACTGAAAAGCGTGCTTATTATTTTGACCATTACTGTGTGGCTATAATATAGTTTTTGTTTTGATGGCGTTGTACAATGCGGCGTATGCGCAATATATGTCGTTTTTGTTTTGTTTTTTTGCCCTCTGTCAATGTGCGTGTTTGTACAATGTACATATGTACATACAGTTGTGTTCAATGAAATAGTAGTGCCGCACCTCACTACTTTCAAAACTCTTTTTGAGATAGTTCTAGTCTTTCAAATTGAACAAGTGATACCTTTACGGAAAGCCCGGAATGTAGGCATTGGATAACCGAAGAAACCCCGTTACATTTGCATTCCATCTTCTTGTTTTACATGACATAAGCCGAATACCCAAAAATATGCTGTTCAATGAAATAGTAGTGTTTAGAAAATAAAAAAAACAACGAAACTCAAATAAAAACATATATCTCATGTTCCATGTTCTGAGCTTTAATTTGTAGTATCAATTTGGTTCATTGCAAACTTGCACCGGCCGGATATGGGTCATTAATCCTTGCCAACGCTCAATAAGATTTGAGCCAATAATCCATGAACCACTTGCTAAAACTTGGCTCTGGTTCACGGATTTGCAGTTGCAACAAGTATTGGTATTCCAGCATAAGTTTCGATGAGATTTATATCCAGTTGGACAGTTGGCCATGGAAAAACGTCGATCTTTCCGATAAAAATCAATTCCTAGCGAGCTTCGGGTATTTTAAGTCATTATCCTGTTAAAAGATCCTTTAACATGAATTTCAACTGTAATTTGAATTTAATGTATTCAAAGTATGCCTACATACACAGTTTCGCTCAAAACCATAATATACTCAAACGCCAGGCTAGAAAGTACTAGCTTATATGAGCTGGGCCCCATAAGCTCAGCCTCCATGCCAATGCTATTTTTCATGATTTTAAGTAGTAATTGAATTTCTGTGAATGCCAAACATATTCTTTTGAGTCACTACCAAAATACAACACACATCAGTCAAAAGTATTTTGTCACTGTGACACAGGCCATTCCACATGCGCCAAACTGAAGTCGTGCACCCATGTACTCTTAGACCCAAACGCGGAGCTCTGGGACTCTGCATTCAAACAATGTGTAATCAACCGTCTAAGAACCGCACATCACTGACATAGCGTTTAAAATTCATAAGAGGATATTAAAGGCCTGGTCCCACCATCCCGACCACCCAAAAAATAATCGCATACAAAATCGATTTGCAGTCACCTAGTTAATTGGGTTAAATACAATAGTGAGAGTGCATACAACTAGCAATTCCAATATACCCTGCCTAAGTAGTCAACCTAAGTATCCCTTCTGGACCGAGCAATGATTTCTTAACGCCAAAATCAAAAGACCGCTATGTCCAAAACTTTCCATCAAATTATTCGTTTTGAATTGAGCTGCGGTGGTGGCTATTAAATTAATTTGCTTTGCATTTTTAAAAATTAATTTAATCTAGCACTACTATTCATTGAACAGAAGATATCGGTAGTTATCTAAAGTCATGAAAAACAGAAGTGGAATGCAAATGTAACGGTGTTTCTTCGGTTATCCAAGCCTACATTCCAGGCTTCCGTAAAGGTATCACTGTTCAATTTGAAAGCTAGAACTATCTCAAAAAGAGTTTGAAAGTAGTGAGGTGCGGCACTACTATTTCATTGAACACAATTGTATGTATCTGTATGTGTATGTAGCTGCATGTGTGCTTTCCATGCGTTTTGTTTATTGTGAAGAGTTGGGCCTCTGTTTGGGATTCCTAATGAGAAATAGGAAATGAATGGTTTTTAGTTTTTCCACATGTTTTCCCTATTTGTCTCCCAACGACAAAGAGCTGTACGAGGTCTTTTCAAATTATTGAGACACTCTAAAAAGGAGTATAAATCTAAATCCATAAGCAATCTACATATATGTACTTATGTGCTCTTCGTAAAAATCTAAAAATTTTCTGGAACGCGTTTAATGGAACAAAATTTGTTGTGTTGCTCTTTTAATTAGTGGTGATTTTGGGCAGCTTAAAGGAGACGGTATAAACCAAGAGGATATTAATGCACTTTATCTAGAATAATCAATTTTTCTATTCTTTTGTCCAACGATCGTTAAGGAAATAGGATTGTTCCTTCTATTATTTTTATTGGGACAAGCCAGTAATAATTCTGTTCTCACTTGCAGCTGTTCGAGCGGACCGGATGCGGGGTGGCAGGAACAAGTTTGGACCCATGTACAAGCGGGATAGGGCGCGGAAGCTGCAGGTGATGCGCCAGCGGCAGATCGCCCTCCAGGCACTGCGCAACTCGATGGGGCCGGACATCAAGCCGACGCCGATCTCGCCGGGCTACCAGCAAGCATATCCAAATATGAACATTAAGCAGGAAATCCAAATACCTCAGGTAAGGCAAGCCCCTCGCAAGGATACTGAAGATAATATGCGGCATTTTCTCCACAGGTATCCTCACTCACCCAATCGCCGGACTCGTCGCCCAGCCCCATTGCCATTGCTCTGGGCCAGGTGAATGCCAGCACGGGCGGAGTGATAGCCACGGCCATTAATGCCGGTAACGGGGGCAGTGGTGGCGGCGGCGGCGGTAGCGGCCTGAACGGCCCCAGCTCCGTGGGCAATGGCAATAGCAGCAACGGCAGCAGCAGCAACAACAACACCGGCAGCAGCACAGGCAACGGAGCAGGTGGCGCCGGCGGAGGAGGCGGCGGCGGTGGTGGCAACAATGCGGGCGGCGGCGGCGGCAATAACAGCTCCACCGATGGCCTGCATCGCAACGGCGGCGGCAATGGCAACTGCCACGAAGCTGGAATAGGATCTCTGCAGAACTCGGCCGACTCGAAACTGTGGTACTTACCCCAAGAACAAGCAGAACAGAACCACAGAAAAGAGCAAAACCCAACGGGAAACAGACCAACAATGAAAACCCTCCCCAAGACAATTATCTCTGGCAAAAGGTTGCCCTCTGAGGATGTAGCAAGTGTAGAAAGGGGCAGCATTATCATTTTTTTTATGGGGGGTATTAATTGGTGTACTTCTAACACGACATTTAATGAACTTTGGAATACTTTAGTTGTGTTTTATCGCAAGAATTAGCTAAACATGGAATTATTATTATAGAAGACACTTAGATTTTGAACGATTTACTGTCCCTGTCCCTGTCTACTTTGCTACACTCTTCTGCTACAACAAAAAATTAAAAAAATATTGCTTATAATTTACAATGTTTCTTTTCTCCAAAAAACAAAAGCTTCGATTCCGGCACTCATCCATCGAGCACTGCCGATGCGCTTATCGAGCCACTGAGGTGAGTGTCTTGTTTCTTTTCATCGCTTGTGTACCGGGTGCCGGGTACTCGGTATTATAGTCGGCTATAATGTCCAAATACTTATTGCAGAGTCTCACCGATGATACGAGAATTTGTGCAATCGATCGACGATCGGGAATGGCAGACGCAGCTGTTCGCGCTGCTGCAGAAGCAGACCTACAACCAGGTGGAGGTGGATCTCTTTGAGCTGATGTGCAAGGTGCTCGATCAGAATCTGTTCTCGCAGGTGGACTGGGCAAGGAACACGGTCTTCTTTAAGGATCTGAAGGTATGGCCCCACATCCACAGCACCATTCTACCACGACCACCACCATCGAATCCCAAACAGAAATCCGAAATCAGAAACAGCAGTAACATCCACAGCAACAGAGCCACAACATTGTTCAAGCCAGAAACGAGAAAACCAGTTATCAAGCTAGGGGCCAAGTCTGCGGCATGTTATGTAAACCAGCAACACGCGGCAGCGTCGCGACGCAGCGTCAGTCTCATCGGCAGCGCGACGACCGCGCCGCGTCAAATCTGCATTGAATTTCGATTTCATTTGGTGTCTGACCTACTTAGCAACCAAAGCTGAACCAGTCCGTCAGCCAGTCAGCAGCGTCTCTCACTCACAAATGACGCAACTGAGCGGCAACTGACGATGTGCTCTCACCCATACCATACACTGAGACAGAGAGAGAGAGAAAGAGAGAGAGACAAAGTGAAGCCAGAGAGCGACTCACGAGAGCATGTTGTAATTCCAAAGCATCCAAAGCTAGGCCTTACCATATCTTCATACCATATCAAACAAAAATGTATCTATTAATGTGTACCTACCTTCCATCTTTTATTGAATGATTTGCTAAATTTGAACTATTTATATTCGTGATTCTCTGATTGGCAGGTCGATGATCAAATGAAGCTGCTGCAACACTCCTGGTCGGACATGCTGGTCCTCGATCATCTGCACCATCGCATCCACAACGGGCTGCCCGATGAGACGCAGCTGAACAACGGCCAGGTCTTCAATCTACTCAGTCTGGGGCTGTTGGGCGTGCCGCAATTGTCCGACTATTTCAACGAGCTGCAGAATAAGCTGCAGGATCTGAAATTCGACATGGGCGACTATGTCTGCATGAAATTCCTAATACTTTTGAATCCAAGTAAGTTCACATTCGTTTTAAAGTGTCGCGAGGTACCTAAACATATATTGGAAATCTTCACCAGATGTGCGAGGCATTGTCAACAGGAAGACCGTGTCCGAGGGACATGATAATGTGCAGGCAGCCCTGCTGGACTACACCCTCACCTGTTATCCTTCAGTCAATGTAAGTGCTTTAAATATCAGCTACAGTCGAAAGAGTTCCAATATCTTGGACCAATTTTCTCTTGCAGGACAAATTCAGTAGGCTAGTGAACATCTTACCGGAAATCCATGCCATGGCCGCACGCGGCGAGGAGCATCTCTACTCCAAGCACTGTGCCGGCAGTGCACCCACCCAGACGCTGCTCATGGAGATGCTGCACGCCAAGCGGAAGGTGTAGGGTCAAGTGGAGCACTATATGGAATACTTAAATCATTTATGAAATGTAAATAACAAGGCAGGAAGATGGGAGAAACCTCCAGAGGCAGAGGCAGAGGCTGAGCAGAGACAAGACGCCGGAATGTGGAAATGTCAAATGCCATGCGAATGCTGAAAAGCAGGAGGAGAGAGGAGAGAACGAGAATTCCATATAGAGTGTACTATATGGAGAATGCATCATCACTACTACCACCAACTATCAATCACACCAATACACACACACACACACACACACACACACATACACATTTGTTGATTCAATGTTAATTATTATTATGTTTATGGCTAGGTCTAGATTACGTTTACGTTTAACTAATTAATTAATTTGTCTTAAATTAATGCGTGTCTTATTTTAAGTCCCTCTGATGAAGCAATTTCCGAAACACACAGCTAAACATTATACGATTTATGTATGGATCTATAGAGCAACAGAGGAAGAGAAAAACCCAACTTCTTTAGGAATTAACAAACAACAAAAAAAACAAAAACAAAGAGAATCATAACAAATTTTATTTTTATACACACCTACATATATATATGTATATATGGACATGTATGTATATATATACATATATACATTTTTATGTAAATTGGCGTAACTTTTAAGCGTCGCGTCCCACTTTTTAATCGTTTAACTTTTACAACTATCTAGTATTTGGGTTTCTAGTTAAGTTTCTATAAAAATTGTTTTCGTTTCCCTTTCCGTTTCCACCTGTAGATTGAATCCTGTAACTTTTGCGCCAAGTGTCTTGCATAGTATTTGCGTCTAATCTAAAGGGAAATCCATACAAAGAAATTCGAAAGCAAAGCAAATTTAGGTGTTCATCAAAATACAGCATGCAGTATAAGTGTATGTATATGTACAATACTATACGATAATTGTAACTCCAGTTAGCTCTAAGAAAACAATGCAAACAACTACCTACAAAACGAAGATGAAGAAGGAGAATGGGAATGAGACGAGACGAGACGAGACGAGGATGAGCAAGAAATTATATAAATGATAAAAACCATCATGTTTAAAACTATGTAGTAAATATACAACACAAAACACCACACACACATACAATATATTTAAATTTAGCTGCAAGTTTCAACTGTTTGTAAATTTCAGAGAAAGTGTAACTCCATTAATTCAGTGTAAAGCTTGTAACTATAATAATTATAATATATTTTGTGCAAATCAAGAAAACAAATGCTAAATCAGTTTCAACAAAAAACCCAAGGGTTAAAGCAAATGGTAAAAAATAAAGTACACAAAAGTTAAACAACATTTTAAAACTAAATGGAAGAGATGCTTAGCCAAGAGTTGGGGCAATGAGGCGAATCCGAAATCGAATCAAACGGAAATCGAAATATAAAACCAAATAAAATGTATTTAAAAGATAACATTTGATTGAATCCGCTCTTAAATCGAATATTAAGTAAACAAATATTTCATTTAAATTTAAACATGCACACATATATTTTTGTAATTATTTTTGTATATACTTTTAGATTGTTTAGCCCCTTGGATCCTTTCGCATTCATCCAAATCATTGCCCCAATTATTTTTCCAGGCATTGCGCTTAAACAAAACGTACCTTATAACATTAAAAAATAATTAAATTCAAAATGCAGTAAACAGAAAAATATTATTAAATAACACACACACACACTTCGAATTCAAAGGCAGCATAGCATGTATGCATGTATGTATGTATGTATGTATAAAAAAGAAAAACCACAAAAAATCGTTAAAGGTATAATAAATCAGCAGAAAGCTGATGCTGAGATGAATTTTATGAATGTTATGGATGTTGTTATATTATGGGCCGTGTACAACAGAACAGAGCAGAAACGAAGAAAGCACGACGATATCTACATAGTACATAGGCCTGCCTAGGTATATATATAATATGTATTTAGGTTTCTAGTTGGTATGTATAACTTCTGTATGTATTATAAAATGTAAAAAAGGAAAACAAAAATAAAAAATATATGGGTAAATACTGTACAAGCTGGCAATGCGAAATGGCAGGATAGGTGAGGTTAGACATAGGATATTGGATCAGTTATATGTATGTAAAGGAATATAGGTACACGGACAAAATTGTTAACGTCTAACGTAACGTCTAGCGTAGTTGAAAACACACACCTTAGTGTACGGAGAAGGACGAACGGACCGATTCCGACTATATTCAGAATTGTACGGCGTTAGGTATGTTTATTGTAAAATTGATTACGATGTGAACCTGTTATTGCAAATGAAAAGTGATTTTAACTATTAAGCAAATCTATACATATATGTGTATATCTATCATAAAACCAAGAAAAATTAACAAAAAAAAAAGAAATCTAACAGTTATATATAAGTTAACACTCCCCACCAGCTGCAGGGAGCCGGGGGAATTCCAGAAGTGGAAGACCTCTGATGCTGACTCAAGTGGACGGGGGTCCTCAAGTTACATTGTTGCATAAACATCCGCTGGAGAGCGGACCGTCGGCTCGAGGCGCTGAGGTTGCAGAACGTCGGCCCGCTGCATGGGCAGCGCTGCCGTCTGGGGGGCAACTTTAAGAATATCATTTTATATTTCATTTCTTGTACTTCAGATTTAATCTCATACTTGACCGAGCCAGTCGTGCCGGTAATAAACTTTAAAACGTAATCTCGTCTTTCCTTGCCGGTGGCCGCCAGTACATATAAACGGGATAAATAATATTTAATTGGCGCCCAACGGGTCAAAAGAACCCAAGTTAACGCGAGTATAAAAAGTGCTGAAGAATTCAACAATCAAAAGAAAATTCGAAATAAATAATAAAAGTGGAAAACATACCAACGAGTGCATCTCATGTTTTTACTTGTGTCAGTGAAATAAGAAAGATACCCCTAGTGGCCCAAAAGAAAATCTCCCGGTGGGAACAAACAAATCAACAGAAAAAGAATGAAAAATTAAAAAAGAAAATAAGTGAGAAGTTTTTTTTTGTTGTCAAACCCTAGTGGCCCTTAAAAGAAAAAAGCTCCCTGTGGGCACAAACAAATCAACAGAAAAGGAATGAAAAATTAAAGAAAAAATAAGTGAGAAGTTTTGGTTGTCAAACCCCCCCGCCCAAAAAAATACATCAGTGTGTGCAAATTTTTTTTTGTTCTTCGCCAAAACCAAAAGGGCTACTGAAAAATACTTCTGTTTCATGTGCGCTACAACCAAGCATTAAGAATCAAAAAAAAAAAAATTACAAAAAAACACCCAACTACGCGGGAGCTGACACCAGAGGAACAAACACAAGGAGCTGTAGGGAAATCCCTCGCTTCCACCCAATATCTACGAAGGAAAAAATAGGCTGAAGGGCCCTCCCTCGCCTCACCTTACCAAAAATCAACAAAAGTCTACGCGGGCTGCAGGGAATTCCCTCGCCCAGCCCAACCATCTCAGCGTGAAAGGCTCCCGACGCTCAACCGAAGACCAATAGGCAGGGGCTAGATCAGACTCCCTTCACCCTACAATCAGAGAACATGTAAGTGAATTTTTCATGTGTTAACATTTCCTATGTCAGTGATAACGCAATAAGTATCGATAACAGCGAAAGATCCGCTATTTTTGGCAAATTTTGGTCAAAATTTAAAGTAAACCGCGAATGAGCAAACACCCTTCGACCCGCGTTTTTAAGAATTAGGAACGTAAGATAAACCTTTATAGGGTAGTTCTGCCGAAACAAATCGCACCACATGAGCCATAGGGAGGGCGACAGCGACAGTGACGATAGCCTTAGTTCCCTCATAGAGGGGCTCGAATTAACAGCACTGGACAGTCGACCAGCAAAAGAAAAACCAAAAGACATGGACGTGACGTCATTCAACAATGCCTTACAGGCCGCATTAGATAATCAAGCCAAAGGTTTTCAGGCTCACTTAGAGCGACTACAAGACGAGGTGGCCCAAGCAAACCAGGCTGCAGCCCAAGCAAACCAGGCTGCAGCCCAAGCACAAGAGGCTGCAGCCCTAGCGGGCCAAGCTACTGCACTTCGTGCGGAAATGCTCGCACTGCGGGAACAAGTTAACCAATCGAGCGCAGGACCATCTGTGCCGGTAGTAGAGGGTTTTAAGAGTGCGGAAATTCTTCCCGGGGTCCAATGCGATCAGTGCTTGGACATGGTCAAGTCTTTACCAGACTTTGACGGCAAACAGCTGGAATACGTCGGTTGGCGCCAGGCAGCTATGGCCGCGTATTCGGTGTTCGAGCCTTACCAAGGCAGCTCCAAACACTTCATGGCCACGGGCATCATTAGGAATAAGGTTAAAGGAGCAGCGAACAATGTGTTGTCGTCCTTCAACACAGTGCTCAATTTTAAGGCCATAATAAACAGGCTAGACAGCTCTTATTCAGATAAGACGCCTGTAGGGGTGATCCAGCAGAGGCTGGCAACCATGAGACAAGGGAACCTGTCTCTAACTGACTACTATGACGCAATAGAGAAACAGGTCTCCCTCATCACCAACAAAAACGTGATGATGCGCACCGCAGAAGCAGCGGATGTGCTCAACCAAAAAGCTAGGGAAGACGCCTTAGAGGTGTTCATATCAGGTTTGAGAAGGCCCCTGAAGGCAGCAGTCTTTCCGGCGAGGCCAAAGGATTTGCCAACCGCACTGGCCTTAGCCCAGTCGGCGGAATCCAGCGAAGATCGCAGCATTCTGGCTGCGAACTACGCAAAGGCCATAGAAGAAAAATCCTTCCGAACAGGCGAGCGCAATTACCAAGCGCCACAACAGGGTAACGGGAGGCAAAACAGACCGCAAGACCCAAATTCGTTTAAGAGCCCTCATTATGTTAGGAGCCAGGGCAACTCGAATCAACAACAAAGAGCTACGGGCCAGGCCCCCGAGCCAATGGACGTAGACCCTTCATCCTCCAAATTTAGACAGGCCACGGCTTACCAAAAGCCAGGGGGGACGGGTAAGCGCGACAGCGGTTTCGGAAGAAAACCAAATTCGTCAGAGCGCACGTCAGGAAACTGGCGGCAGAGGGTGGAACACATTGCCACCTCAAGTGACCGGTCCCCGGCGGCCTACACTGAGGCCGCCGCTGAGGCGGTCGCAGAAATAGAGGCCGACGCCGAACTCGGATACGAGAGCGACTCGGTTAATTTTTTAGGGGATGCTCCCTGCTGCCATTCGTTTGGCGGAAAGTAGCAGGGGTCAACATAAAACTTCTGATCGACACGGGTGCGTCCAAAAATTACATCAAGCCATTCATGTGGCTTCCTGGCGTTACCCCGGTTGAATCACCGTTCCCCGTTCACTCTATTAACGGGTCCAACAACATTACACAGAAATGTCCCCTGTCAATATTCGGCAAAATCACGCCGTTTTTTCTACTAAAAACATTAACAACCTTTGATGGCATCATTGGCCTGGACCTGCTCACGCAGGTAGGGGCCACGCTATCTCTGAGAAATGGAACGCTCACTTTCGGCAACACAACCGAGACAATCAAGTTCCATGAGTGCACAGATGTCAACCATACTAACGTTGTTGACATCGACGCACCTGCTGCCATAAAGGCAAGCTTCATGCAAATGCTGAAGAAAAGAAACAAGGCCTTCGCCGACCCTAACGGGTCGCTGCCCTATAACACTTCGGTCGTGGCCACTATTCGCACAGTGGACGACGAACCAATTTATTCCAAGCTTTACCCCTACCCGATGGGTGTAGCTGATTTTGTCGATGCCGAGGTTAAAAGCCTCTTGAAGGACAAAATCATACAGAAATCAAGGTCGCCATATAACAACCCGATATGGGTGGTCGACAAAAAAGGCACTGATGAGAAGGGCAATAAGAAGAAACGTCTCGTAATGGACTTTCGGAAGCTCAATCAGAAAACGATAGCCGACAAATACCCCATGCCATGCATCTCAATGATATTGGCAAATTTAGGTACTGCAAAGTACTTCACTACTCTTGACCTGAAATCCGGGTACCACCAAATAACTTTGGCGGAACACGACAGGGAAAAAACTTCCTTTTCCGTAAATGGAGGGAAGTATGAGTTTTGCCGACTGCCCTTCGGTAAGAAATGCTGGCAGCATTTTCCAGAGGGCAATCGATGACGTTTTGCGCGAACAAATCGGCAAAACATGTTATGTTTACGTCGATGACGTAATCATATTCTCCAAGTCTCAGGACGAGCACGTTAAACACGTCGACTGGGTACTGAAAAGCCTCTATGATGCCAACATGAGAGTGGCTCAAGAGAAGTCGCAGTTCTTTAAGACAAGCGTAGAATACCTTGGCTTTATTGTAACTAGCGAAGGCACAAGAACGGACCCGGAAAAGGTGAAAGCCATCCAGGAGTACGTCGAGCCAACAACGCTATTCGGGCTAAGATCATTCTTAGGCCTAGCAAGCTACTACAGATGTTTTGTGAAAGATTTCGCGGCGATCGCCCGCCTCTCTCAAACATCCTAAAAGGGAAAACGGTTCAGTTAGCAAATATAAGTCTAAAAAAACCCCCATTATCTTCAACGAAGATCAAAGACGGGCGTTCCAGAAACTTAGGAACATTCTGGCATCGGAAAACGTAATGCTGATGTACCCAGATTACAAAAAGCCCTTCGATCTGACCACCGACGCTTCTGCTTACGGCATCGGAGCGGTACTGTCTCAGGGGGGTCGACCGATCACAATGATCTCAAGGACCCTCAAGGACTGTGAGCTGAACTACGCCACTAACGAGCGAGAGCTGTTAGCGATTGTATGGGCCTTGGGAAAGTTGCGCCATTACATTTATGGCGTCAAAGAAATAAACGTATTTACTGATCACCAGCCGCTCACGTTCGCGGTGTCAGAGGGGAACCCCAACGCAAAAATCAAGCGTTGGAAGGCGCGAATCGATGAAATCGGCGCCAGGCTATTCTACAAGCCGGGGAAAGAAAACTTCGTCGCGGACGCACTGTCCCGGCAGAATATTTACGCGCTGGGAAGCAGCGCACCGCGCTCAGACGCAGCAACGATCCACAGTGAAGTTTCAATGACTTACACGATAGAATCGTCTGAAAAACCTGTAAACTGCTTCAGGAACCAGATCATTCTGGAAGAGGCGCGCTTTCCCCTGAAGCAAATGTTTGTGCTCTTTGGGGAAAAAACGCGCCACATAATACATTTCCCAAACAGGGACGCTCTAATTGAGACCGTCAAGTCTCTGGTGAACCCACAAGTTGTGAACGCAATCCATTGCGAACTCCCAGTTCTAGCTTTCATACAGCATGAACTAGTAAAATCTTTTCCGGCGACGAAATTCTGGCATTGCAGGAATCTTGTCGCCGACATTATCGACGATAATGAAAAAAGAGAAATTATCAACGTCGAGCACAACCGGGCCCATAGAGCCGCTCAAGAAAACGTCAAACAAATCATGTCCGACTACTATTTCCCAAAAATGACGAAACTCGCAAGCGAAGTGGTCATGAATTGCAAAATTTGCTCCGAAGCAAAATACGACAGGCACCCTAAGAAACAGGAGCTAGGGCCGACACCGGTCCCCTCGTTCACGGGAGAAATGCTTCATGTCGACATATTTTCGACGGACAGAAAATATTTTCTGACATGTGTGGACAAATTCTCCAAATTTGCCATAGTACAGCCTATAGCTTCCCGCACCATAGCGGATATTAAGACTCCCCTCTTACAACTCATGAACATTTTTCCCAACACCAAACAGATTTACTGTGACAACGAACCATCACTAAGTTCAGAGACCATCAGATCGCTATTGCACAACAATTTCGGGGTCCGCATCGCTAACGCGCCACCCCTCCACAGTACATCGAACGGACAAGTGGAAAGATTCCATAGTACACTCGTGGAAATCGCCAGGTGCCTTAAAATGGCCAAGGGAATCACCGACACGGTAGACCTATTCCTTCAAGCAACGGCGGAATACAATAGATCGGTGCACTCGGTCACCGACAAAAGACCCATCGACATCCTGCATGCAGTGGCTGCAGAAAGTAACAAAGAAGTTCAGAACAAAGTGCAAAAGGCCCAGATTGTACAAAACAATCGAGTCAACCAAGCACGGCAAAACAGAAACTTCAGTGTAGGCGAGAAGGTGTTGGTTAAAACCAACAGACGCCTGGGGAATAAGCTCTCCCCCTTGTATGTCGAAGAAACAATTGAAGCGGACTTGGGGACAACAGTCCTAATTAGAGGGAGGGTGGTCCACAAGGACAACCTCAGATAGATAGCCCGACTAAATATAAGTTAATTTGGTGAAGGAATTATAGCTGTTATTGGTAGACACTACGACTAGGCTTAAGGAAAACGATTGGTGGCGGTGTTGTGTTAGTTTTATTCCCCATATTTCATACGTATTTTTATCTACAGGGTTATCTGGGTACTTCACATCCTCACCATAGTCGCGGCTCGCGTCACCGACTACTCAAACTCAAATTACATTCCCATCACGGACGGAACGGTACTGATATGGGAAGGGCTTGATTACGTCAAGCACACGGCAAATCTGACCGAATATGGTCGCATTGTCGAGGAAACCGCCAAAATGGCGGACCTATTCCCGAAATCGCACATGAGACAGTTGCTAGACGCGGACTGCAATCACATTAGAGATATGTTGTCCGATATCAGTATCCACCACAGGCTGGCGAGAAGTCTAGACTTCCTGGGAACCGCCCTTAAAGTAGTGGCCGGCACGCCAGACGCGTCCGATTTAGAAAACACCAGGTTTACAGAAGCACAACTGGTGCAAGCAAACAATAGGCAAATTCAGATAAACACCAAGGTTCAGAACCAATTAAATTCACTCACTAGCTTGGTAAACAAGATCATCAGCATAGAAAAAAAGGCACAAATCGACACAGCCCACTTGTACGAGACTTTGCTCGCTAGAAACAGAATTCTTATTACAGAAATAGGCAACCTGATGCTCACTATAACCCTGGCAAAGGCCAACGTAGTGAACCCGGCCATTTTAGATCACACTGACATAGAATCTGTTCTCACTGACCAATTCACAGGGGTCACAGTAGCAAACCTACTAGAAGTATCTAAGATTAAAATCCTACAATCTAATAACATAATCCACTTTATAATAGAATACCCTAGAGTTAGCATAGCTTGTAGAAAGGTGACGATATTCCCGGTTGAGCACGACGGAAAGGTACTGCAGCTGACAGAGAACATTGTAGCTGAGTGCGGAAACCAGGTGTGGGCCGTCACGAGCTGCGCCCCCACAACCACCACCACGTTCTGCAAAAAGGAAGTAAGAGGTTCCTGTGCCCAGGGATTACACTCCGGGGGCACCGCTCATTGCCTTTCGCAACCGAGCCATCTGGAGCCCATCACCCTCGTCGACGACGGCATGATCATCGTCAATAACCGGCCGGCAAAGATCAGCTGTGACTCGGACACGGTGGTTACGACCGCCGGAACGCAGCTCATCACCTTCAATGACTGCGCAACCGTAAATGGCACCCGATTCCGAAATCGCAATAACATCCAACAGCGATTTCCAGGCATCGCATCAGTACCCGCTCTGAACATCTCCGGGCACGAGACTATCCTGAGCCTCCCGTTCTTACACCAGCTCAGCGAGGACAACCTCAACTACATCAAGGAGGTCGAGCAGGCCACCATGGCCAAGCTCAGCCCGCTCCACGCGTTTGGACTGGGCATGGCTCTGTGCGGGGCATTGGGGGGAATCATCTACCTCAGATTCCACCTCAATAGGAAGAGAGATGCGAGGCAAATCAAGGAGATGATAGACGGATTGAGAGCAGCGAGGACGCCCGCTCTTTAAGAGGGGGAGTAGTTAACACTCCCCACCAGCTGCAGGGTATCAGCGGAATTCCAGAAGTGGAAGACCTCTGATGCTGACTCAAGTGGACGGGGGTCCTCAAGTTACATTGTTGCATAAACATCCGCTGGAGAGCGGACCGTCGGCTCGAGGCGCTGAGGTTGCAGAACGTCGGCCCGCTGCATGGGCAGCGCTGCCGTCTGGGGGGCAACTTTAAGAATATCATTTTATATTTCATTTCTTGTACTTCAGAATTAATCTCATACTTGACCGAGCCAGTCGTGCCGGTAATAAACTTTAAAACGTAATCTCGTCTTTCCTTGCCGGTGGCCGAGCCCCGGTACATATAAACGGGATAAATAATATTTAATTTACATATCATATTCATATGCGAGGAAGAAGAGTCGAGTCGAGTTCGGCATTCAAGGAAAGGAGGTTTGAAGAGCATCTTACTGAACCAACCATCAACATGCATGTCAAGGGAATAGGGGTACAAAGGAAATAATATTAACACCTGAGGTTGGTCACATTTTCGTGTTCAATGCAAAAGAGCAAAGTTTGAACTCGACATGTGGTGGACCCATGAGGATCCAGGGCCTCCCATAGTATGCTATAAACAATCTTCGTTTTCCCATAATTGGAAGTCAGGCCACCCCAGCTTTAATATAAACAATCGTTGATTTCACTTAAGTTGGAAGTCAGGCCACCCCAGCCTTATTATAAACAATCGTCGATTGCAATTAGAAATCCATTTGCGTTGCTCTGTGAAGGAGCTGTAGGGAGGACCCACGCTTCCAACGAAATTCTGCACAAAAAATAAAAATAAAAAGAATAAAAACACTACAACAACAACAGAAGGAAGACTCTAACATCGACAGCAAACGACCCTATCAATATTAGAAGGACGACCCCATCAGGAGGGCAGTGAGACCAGATAAATTAATATAATTATTAATATACAAGATATAATCGGTGTTTAGGAATAAAAGATAGATTAATTTTTATTAAGTGAAACTCTTTTAATAGAGTAAAATAAACCACAGTGGATCAGTTGATATCAGAATTCGAAAAGTTAACCATGTCTAACATAGAACCAAGGAACGATCTCACGGCAGATCTTGTCAAGCAATTGATAGCAATTAAAATAGCCCAGATCAACGAGCAGTTAGGTGCCCTAAAACAACAGCTGGAAGCAACAACCGAACAGGTGGTAGATTATCAAGCACAGACAATTGACGACACAATTAAAGATGATACTAGCTTAAAAGTAATAAAATACATACCAACATTCAATACGTACCTCACCCAATATGTTGGATGGTAAGAAGCAACGGAGACAGAAATTAGATTATACAAGAAAGGTAGCAAGCAATATTATATTGCATTGACCATATTAAGAAACAAAATCACATCAGCGGGTCATGAGGCCTTGACAAACCATGGAACTGTATTGAATTTGGACGCAATACTGGCTAGACTTGGCTTTGTTTACAGCGACAAGAGACCCATCTACATTATAGAACAGGAACTTAGGGTTCTTAGACAAGGCAATCTATCAATTATAGATTACTACAACGAGGTCAACCAAAAGATGACCTTGCTCATCAATAGGACCATAATGACATACGGAAAAGACAGTGACGTAACCAAGGAAAAAAGCCACAAGATTAGAGCGAATGCCTTGCGCATTTTCACCACAGGCCTTAACGGCAACATATCGTACATTCTGTTTTCATTAAATCCACAAGACTTACCAAATTCCCTGGCCAAGGTACAAGAATTACAATCAAACAATAGACGGGCTTTGCTCAACAATTTAGTGGTACAATAAATTCGGTTAATAATCATAACACTTTGAGATTCCAACAAAAGCAACCGAATCATTTCTCAAAGAATAATAATACGTGGGGACAACCACATTACTTAATTAACAGGCAACAAAATCAGGTCCCCGAACCTATGGAGGTAGATGGATGGATGAGTCACTAAATATCCAAAACCGACAAAGTAGACCTAATAATAATTATTACCGACAAAATAATTATAACCGAAATCAGGTTCAACAACCCAGGGCAAGTGTCGGACAACAAAATCCATTCGCCGCCGACACACCGTTGAAACGTAAATCGCCAGATTCGGCAAATGTGCCGGCTAACAAAACCATGAGGGTGAACTATATCGATGAGGAACATTTTTTAGATCAGCCCCCGAAGTAGGCCTTCCCTACTTAAATATAACGGATGGTAAACTTAAGAGAAATTTAAAAGCTTTAATAGCTTTAATATTTAAAAAAAATATTTCGACGAAATACCGGAATATAAGACAGAATCAGAGAAAGTAGAAGGAAGTGTAGATAGCTTGGGATGGGAATATCGTGAGCACGCCGACGTAGAAGTATCCGTCAATAAAGAACTAAATAGTTTGGGATCAAGAAATCCTGAGAACGCCGACGTAAAAGTATCCGTCAAGAAAGAAATAAATTGCATTCCCGGTACTAAAAACAGGTACTAGTAATGGAAATGTATGTAGTAATAATGAACAATAGGAATCGAGTAATTCATAAGGATAACATAAAGTATTAAGATAATTTTCCTATTATTTTCTGTCTATTTTTCAAAAAATGTATTCTTATATATTGATACTTAGTTTAGTTTGGATAGTGACATCGGACGTCATCGACTATACTCACAGAGATCTTTACATTTATAAAACATACGCTGACCTTTTCCACGTTACCAATTTAATTTTTTATAGAGGGATTATTGACATGGAATCCAAATATGTCACCAAATCGATTAATACAGGTGATGAGTGGGAAATAGCGATGGATATTAACTTAGTTAAACTAATGCTTTTGGAATTAGTCCCAACGCGTACAAAACGGGGAATTAATGAGTTAGGAACTATCTGGAAATGGATAGCAGGGACCCCTGATCATGACGACTTTATAAAAATTCAGGAAAAAGTTAACGATCTAATCGCAAATAATAACAAAAAGTTCATAATTAATTCAAAATTTTTCCGGGACATTGAATTGCTTTCAAACAACTTGCAGAACCTCATTTTTAATAAAGAAACAATATTAAGAAAGCATCACCTAAAATTAATTACCTTCGACATTCTGAATTTAATTGATACCATAATTTTATCAAAAATTAACATATTTAACACAAAAATATTAAATAAGAATGATATAAATGACATTTATAAACACGAAAATCAGCCATATCCGCAACTTAACACCTACGCTGAAAATCCACCATCGAGAAAGGCGGAGCACCAACATCCTCGGGACGGCCCTTAAAGTCATCGCCGTCACACCCGATTTCAACGACTGGGAGCAGGTACGCTTTAAACAAGGCCAACTGGTGGAAGCAGAGGCCAACCAGATGGAAATCAATACCAAGATCCAGGACCGTCTAAATGAGCTGATCCATTATATGAACACCATAAACAAATCCGACGACGCCGAGAGAAACCAACTGGTGGAGATAATCCTGGCTAAAATCAGGATTATTATCACCGATCTGGCAAACCTCATCCTCGGACTAACTCTGGCACGGATACATATAATCAGCCCATCCCTACTAGACGGCGCCGACATCCAAGAATTCGAGGCACAGCATCTAACCAACATCAGCTCGGTGGAACTTTTAGGAGTATCAAAAGTGAGCGTCTTCCAGAGCAGCGACCTACTCACGTTCCTGATAAAGTTCCCCCAACCCAAACGAACGTGCCGAAAGCTACTTATATTCCCAGTACAACACCAACGGAAAATAAATAAAATAAAATAAAAATAAAACGGAAAATCAACAACAACAAGACGAGCGTCGGCTCTCGCAAGCAAAAAACAACGCGTACTTCTCTATACGCTCGCCAAAGGCAGCAGTACCAACAAAAACTGCAAGTGAACGAGGAGAGAGCACGCTCACTCTGCCCTGCATTGCAAAGTGGGTCATGGAGTGCTCAGTGCCCATCCCCCGACTCGTACTGCCTAACCAGCGATTTGCTAATATCGACAACAACTAGTACAATGCCCTCACTCAAAACTGTGTCTTCGACCACAACAACGACAACAACCACTGCAATTGCTCAGTGCCCGATACTGTCGACCCACTGCGACAAGCCCCACCTCTCCCAACCAATAAGTTCAAAAAACGCTAACGGAGCGTTAATTCAGACTGGGCTCGATCGCTATGTGCAAATCAAAAGAAAATTTAGCCCACAAAATGTGAAGAACAACAATGCAGCTATAATAACTAAACTAACCGAAAACACTGTGCCACATAAGGCACTAGCAAACAATAGATTTGCGATACTAAGTGTCCCAAATGAAGATGAGATCGCCCAAACACCCAAGGCCAGAAAATTAAGACCGCCACCTATTTATGTTCGACAGGCAAATTTTGCTGAACTGGTCAAAAAAATAGCTGATACAATTGGCGCAAACACATTCTATGTCACGTCCATAAAAAGGGGTAACATAAATGAAACAAAAATACAAGTCAATGACGAACAAAACTATCGATCAGTTGCGAAATACCTCGAAAATTAAAAAATTAATTACTACACCTACCAACTTAAAAGTAGCAAAGGATTACAAGTGGTTATCAAAGGAATCGGACCCGCAGTCTCAATCAATCAATCAATCCATCTATTAGACTTAACGATAAGGGCTTCCAAGTCAAAATGGCTATGAACATAATAAATAGAAATAAAATTCCACCGCCAATGTTCAAAGTAGAACTGACACCTGAAAGTATGCATATATGTAAAAATGAAGTTCACACAATATATGTACAAGCTTCTATATCTACTGCACCGTAGGATCACCGTTGAGGAACCACACAAACGAAATGGACCGGTCCAATGCACAAATTGCCAGGAATATGGACACACGAAAACTTATTGCACTCTACGGGCAGTCTGCGTTGCCTGTGGTGATGTTCATCTCACTGAGGCCAGCCCCGTAAATAAGGAGGACCCATCTGCCAAAAAATGCAGCAACTGTGGGGGAAACCATACTGCCAACTATAGAGGTTGTCCTGCCTATAAAGAATTGAAAAATCGGCTAAACCAACAAATAACTGCAGCTCGAAACCCGGTCGTCCGACAAAACTTACCATATAAGTTAACAAGAGTTAACTGAATTGATCACTGGGTGGGACGAATTCTGCAATATTGTTAAATAAGCAGTTTCGTCACCCGTGGGATAGCCGTCGTCGCGATCGCCGGATGCCGGCCGCCACTGGACACCACACACGAGGCGCAAGGTCAGCACTTTGGCTGGGCAGCGACGAACGCCGTGGCCGGCAGCTAAGGGTTCGCGGTTGGGAAGTTTAGAGTTCTTAAGTTAGTTTTTAATAATTAGCCGAGAGGCGATGACATATAACGTCTCGCCTGGCGGGCATTAATCACTCTTTACATTCTTTTGCTAAATACATTAAAAAAATAACACTTTGTAATACCCGTGTTATATTTAAATATTACTGGCGCCCAACGCGATCGAACAACCACCCCCGAGAGAGTAAATTAGTGCGGAGGCAACGCCCGCTAAGTGAAAATCGGTGAAAAGTGCAAAAGAAATAAACCGAAAGATCGACAGTATCGAGTGCGGAGACAACGCCCACTCAAGAACAAAGTAAGGGATTCAAAAGGAAAGTGAAAATCATTAAGCGAGGAGACAAAGCCCGCTGAGTGAAAATCGCCAAAAAGTGCAAAGAAGGGTCAAACCAAAAGACCAAAGAACATCGAGTGCGGAGACAAAGCCCGCTCGAGAACAAACAAAAAGAAAGTGGAAACTGTGGAGCGCGGATACAACTCCCGCTCCAAAACACGAATATTAAAAGTGCGTGCAACAATTGCACTCAAAAGCTCGTAGCCTCGAGTGTAAATAAAAGGCATTTAATCAACCCCAAACTGTTACACCAGAGCGGACGGCTTTGGGCAGCAGCGATGATAGACGAGAGGGGAGGACAACGCAGAGCAATATAAGATATAATATACCAAGTGGAGGAGAATAAAAGAGGAACATGTAAGTGAAACTTTTCCTCAATTATCGCCCATAAAGTAAAAAGTAAAAACAAAACCAAACAGATAAGACGTTTTTATATTCAGAAATATTCGGCCGTCATTGTTCTCAGAATTCTCAGATCAAAGCCGTTATAGAGGCGGCGGTCAGCTCTGCACTAGCAATACAAAAAGCTGATTTTAATCGGCGTTTGCAGGCTGTAACTGACCAGCTGCAGGCAGCAAGAGTTCAGGCCCCCGAGGCCAAGGCCTACGAGGCGGTCACCTTGGACCGATCGGTGAGGTGCGATGAAGCTCTGGATGCGGTAAAAACGCTGCCGGAATTCAACGGGGCCCAGAGCAGTATGTTTCCTGGCGCCAGGCAGCAAAAGCTGCCTATAAGCTATACGAGTGTTTTGTAAGAAGTTCAAAGCACTACCAAGCGGTCTTAATAATCAGGAACAAGATTAGACTCACTCTTAGCGTCGTTCAACACAGTGTTGAACTTTGAGGCAATCATCAATCGCCTCGACTTTACATATTCGGACAAGCGTCCGATATAGTTGCTAGAGCAAGAGCTTGCCACACTTCGGCAGGGTGGACTGTCCATTACTCAGTTCTACGAAGAGGTCGAGAAGAAGCTCACCCTTCTCACAAATAAGACGATCATGTCACAAGACGCCGACCAGGCGCAATACATTAACAAAAGTATAGGGCTGACGCACTCCGTGTCTTCGTTTCAGGCTTAAGAAGAGGCCCCACGGATACACTATTTGCGGCACAGCCTGCGGACTTGCCGTCAGCCTTGGCCTTGGCACAAGATATTGAGGCTAACCATGATAGGCACGACTTTGCAACAAATTACGCAAGAGCTTTGGCGCAGAGCAGGGCGTACAGAATGAGCCCGTTCACTATAAGAGACCATCAAACAGGTGGTATCCGTAGCCAAGACAAAGTAGAGATGATGGATGTTGATCCATCTTCCTCTAAACTCCGTCAGCCAACTGCCTTTAAAAAGCAACAGGGGCACAACCCAGGCCTACCGGCTACAGCAAACCCTAATAACGGGCACCAACAGGGTGCGTATAAAAGGCCGTCTGGATCCCAGAGATTCTCCGAACAGCGCAGACAGAGGATCAATCACCTCGCTCAGGTGGACCCGGACGAACAACAATACGAAGAGTTAGCATCGGAAGCAGTGGCGGAGATTGATGAGGATAATAGTGCAGGATACGACAGTGATACTGTCAATTTTTTAGGGGAGAGTCCCTGCTCCCGTTCGTCAGACAAACAGTAGCAGGGAGAACGCTAAACCATTTAATAGACACTGGGGCCGCGAAAAATTATATCAAACCATTAAAAGAACTTAAGGGAATTGTCCCTGTAGAGGCCCCATTTGTTGTAAAATCCCTGCACGGCTTAAATAAAGTAGAGCAAAATTGTTTCCTAACCATATTCGGCATTAAATGCCCGTTCTTTATCTTGCCGGAGCTGTCAAATTTGATGGTATCATAGGGCTCGACACGCTAACGGAAGCTGGTGTCAATATAAACCTGGAGACAAAAAATCTCCACTTTGGACAGGAATCTAAAAGGATCCTATTCCACAAATGCCCCAGCGTTAACTTTACAAAAGTGGACGACATCGAGGTCCCGCCGGCGGTTTGGGATGAGTTTCTCAGAATGATGTCCAGTCGTATAAAGGCATTTGCAGATCCGACTGAAATGCTACCCTTCAACACAGCCGTAGTAGCCACAATTAGAACCGAGGATGAAGAGCCAATCTACTCGAAAATGTACCCCTTCCCTGTAGGAGCCACTGATTTCGTCAATGACGAAGTGAAGGACCTATTGCGGAACAAAATCATTCGGCCTTCCAGGTCTCCGTACAACAACCCCATATGGGTTGTTGGAAAAAAAGGCACTGACGACTCGGGCTCAAGCAGGAAGTGGCAGTCATAGACTTCCGCAAGCTTAACTCAAAAACTATACCAGACAAGTCCTTATTTTCGGTTAACGGATGCAAATATGAGTTGTGCCGTTTGCCATTTGGTCTCGGGAATGCATCAAGCTTCTTTCAACGGGCCATCGATGACGTATTACGGGAGCATATCGGTAAGATATGTTACGTGTATGTTGACGACGTCATCGTATTTCCAAGAAGTGAGGCGGATCATGTCAGAGACATTGACACCGTGCTTGGCAGCCTCCACGACGCGAGCATGAGGGTGTCAAAGGAAAAGTCCCAGTTCAAGGGACAAGTGGAATTCCTTGGCTTTGTGGTGTCAACCGAGGGCCCGAGAACAAGCCCCGATAAAGTCAAGGCTATCCAGGGGTTTGGACAACCCTCCACCCTGTTTGCGGTAAGATCATTCCTGGGTCTTGCCAGCTACTACATGTGTTTTATAAAAGACTTCGCTCAGATAGCAAGACCTATCTCTAGCTTTCTGAAGGGAGAAAATGGTAAGATCAGCAAACAACGCTCGAAAGCCATTCCCATACAGTATGATGAGGCTCAGAAACAGGCCTTTGATAAACTTAGGAACATTTTGGCGTCGGAAGACGTCATCCTCCACTACCCAGACTTCAACCAACCGTTCGACCTAACCACTGATGCCTCGTCCAGTGGCATCGGGGCGGTACTGTCGCAAAATAATATACCCATAACCATGATTTCTAGGACTCTGAAAGACAGAGAACTAAACTATGCGACCAATGAAAGAGAGCTTCTGGCCATAGTCTGGGCCCTAGATACGCTTCGTCACCTGTACCTGTATGGAAAGAGTGACATCAACATCTACACAGACCATCAGCCACTGATTTTCGCGGTTTCAGATAGAAACCCCAATTCCAAGATAAAACGTTGGAAGGCGAGAATTGATGAATGCGGCGCAAGGGACAATTACGTAGCAGATGCTCTGTCACGACATAACATCAATGCTCAATGCGTTAGGAACCCAGAGTCGATCCAAAGCAACAACAGGTATAGTGAAAACCAATAGGAAGTTAGGGAACAAACTAACTCCACTCTGCGCTGAACCTGGCAACCAACGTTCTTATTAAAGACAATTTGAGGTAGGTAAGGAATTAGGTCTAGGAAACCAGGATTCATAGCACTAAGTTCAAGTCCACTAGGACAAGTTATAGTAGGAGTAAAGAAAGTATAGTTAATAAGCCGTTGTGTTTCTCATTTCTCATAGGTCACCCCCAAGGGTTTAAAAAGGGGGAAAAGCTGCCGCATTTTGCGGGAAAATCACCGTCGTTATCGATTTATGCACACAGCCTTTAGGTGCATATCGATTGGCATTAAACATTATTCTCAAGAAAGTAATTGAAAAGTAATTAATTAAGTAATTGATTTTATGTTTGGAAAAATTAAAAATAACAGCGTAAAACATATTTTAGTTATAAAAAAAGTGTTTTATTACATTTTATTAGTCATGAAAAAAATAAATGTCAGTAATGCAATCTAAAAGCAAGCAAAAAACTATTATTTAAATACATTTTTTTTTATTAGAACGTAACCGTTAGTTTATAAAATTGAAACTGATTACTTTAAAATTAAATTAATTTAATCGATTTATCGATCTGGAAAGTTATGAATTTTTAAAAACGAAAACCCGTCGTTTAAAACTCTTCCTTGTTGGTTAATAATATTCTACTCCCAAAAAATCTCTATCACAATTTTTATAATTCAATTATCTTTAAGAAAATACAATTTTCTTTATTTCGGATAAAAAAAATAATATATAATAATATAATATAGTATAATATAATATAATATAATATAATATAATATAATATAATATAATATAATATAATATAATATAATATAATATAATATAATATAATATAATATAATATAATATAATATAATATAATATAATATAATATAATATAATATAATATAATATAATATAATATAATATAATATAATATAATATAATATAATATAATATAATATAATATAATATAATATAATATAATATTAATCCTACCAAATGTGCACAGTTTCAAGTATTTATCTACATTTTTAGACTTTAGACATAGATACAAGGAAATAGTTTCAATTGACAAGAAATACAAATGTAAGTGTAACTTTAATTGATATTCAAGCAGTATTGGGAAAACAAAATGGAATAGATAAGTAGCCCAGTCATCCCTGAGCAAACTCCCTCATCACCAAGAAGAACTCACCTCAGCTTTGCCCGATTCCTTCTCAGGGAGCCTACATTCTTCTCAAGGACATAAAAACCACAACGGAGCCATTGAAATGCACGCAGCTAGTTTCGGAGTTCACCGATGGGTAAACTATACTTTTGCCCGTTCGACGTACATTAAAAGTTTCTTTATGTGTTTGGAGACAACCTATATTCCAGTCGATTTTAGTGCTTTATCTGCCTTTTATATAAACACTTAATGCCCAGCCTGTTTCATTTAGCTTGTACGTAGATAAATGATCTGTGAAGGATGTATATATATGGAGGAATGTGAACAGATTGCCTCGAATATTTGCCCTTTTAGCTTTGACTTCGAAGCTACTGCCTTTTTAGTTTTAAAACATCAGCCTAACGAAAATTATAATTTTCGGATCAAAAGAAGGCATCGAAGTATCGAAGGCGTCTAGGAATCGATTTTTAATGATGAAAATTGGCGGGGAAATTTTTCTTTTTTAATTTTCAATGTACTCTTACGGCTTTTTATAAAGTTCAACTTCTCTCCAATTATGATATTCATAAAATTGTATATTTGTTAAAATATTATAATTGGCATTAAGAATAGATAATATAAACAAAAAGTCAAATTTAATGGTAGTGGGCACCAACTATTTTTATTTTCCCATTTTTTTATTTCAGGGAGGACTTTTAGCGTTTCCGACAGCCAAGTGGATACTTTTTCGCAATGATTTTCCTCCTTTCGCTTTGTTAAACGTAGAATGGGCAAAGGAAGAGGAAATCCTCCGTCTCAACTGACATTTGTCGTTGGGCCCAGTGGCAGCTGCAGCTTTCTGCAGGTCTTTTGCTGTGGCAGCGTCGTGTTACGAACGATTATGGCCACCATTGAAATTGCCATTAGGCAACGGGAACAGCGATGTTCAGCGATGGCAACAGCAGCCATAGAACCAGCAACATCATCATGGCGACATACACATCATCAGCTGTAGAAGCAGCAGGAGGCGGATTCGGCATAATATACCCGGCTATGGGAGTTCCCCAAATGACACACATTTCGTTACACAAATTATCTCACATTCCATCGAGTTTAGGATATATCGGTTATGTATAAAGCAACAAAATATAATTTTTAAGCGGGCAACCTACTTGGGATCTACATAAGTCATGGCTTCGTTTTGTAGTAGTGTGTGTATATATATACATATGTATGTATGTACATGTATACAATGCACTATGGGGAAATTCCATTTTTCGGGTATTTAGTCATTTTAGTCCCAAAGTATTAAAATTGTTTTTGTTTTGTTTATTTATATAAGTCTCATATGTAATAATAAAATCACAAGCTAGTAAATTTTACCGGAACATCGGCGGCATAATGTTTCCAGACCCATTGATGTAAAGTATTAATTAAACATATTAACAGAAAATTTACTATACTATATATTGCTAAATTTGTCTTAATTCAAAATAGTATTATTCATATAATATTTTTTTTTGTACATCTTAGCTTATATTAAGTGGTAAACATGAGATTTTTGCAAAAATAAAAGATTGGCGTTTTCAGGAGTTGGGTTTGCTTATGTTTGTAACGGATTATTGTTGGTAAATATTGAAAGTCTGTGGGTGCTTAGGGATGGACAGTTATTGAGAATGTGTTCAATGGATGCTTGGACATTTGTGTGCTGTTATTTTTTATTTGTTAACATCTAAAGAAAACTTTAAACATAAAGTATGTAATGTAATGTAATGTAAAGTTCAATACCAAAAATGTTATATAACAGACCAATGTTAAGCCTATCAGCTGTTAAAGCCAGCTTTTCCTGTCGAAAAGCACGTGCTTTAGGATTGCAATATTTCTGCAGCCTATTTTAAAATTGCCAATATTCAAACGCGAAACATTTTTTGTTGTACTAATACTTTGTAGCTGTGCGTGTTCTATTAATGATTTGTAAAAGTTGTAAATGTTCTCAAAGGTTATTTCTTGGCAAGATATTTCAAGCTCGTGGAGACATACAAAACGACCATAAGGGTCCATAAGTGTACGTCCAAATGTATGTGTCGTAGATCCATTAATTTTGAAATCTGCGAAATTTAATTTTTTGCAAGGGACTTCGAGTTTTCGAACGGAGCTGTTTGATGTAAAGCGCAAGAAAAAAGGCAACTCCAAGAAATAAAATGCAAATCTTGATTTTTTTAGGAGGAGATTAACTAAAAGCCCAAAATATTTTAAAATATCATATTTAAAAAGCAAAAGTCAAATTTTTTGCCCAAATTTTAATGAAAAATGGAAAAAATTCATTCGGAACAAAAACAATTTTGAAAAATATTTTAAGCACAACAAAATTATACAAAAGCGAATCAAATGGGAACTATAATCGACAAATGGGACATCCAATGTTGGCTTAATTGTTAGAAGGAGAATAAGCTAAAAAAAACAAGCAGCAGCTCTATCAAAAGCTCAAGAGTGCAACGTTTCAATGTTGATTCAAGCAGTAAGCGTAAAGGCATTGCCCTTCCAACTATTCCCATGTGGGCGGTGCCGCGTCCACTTTTCCAAAAATGTTTTTAGGGATATACATAACATTAATAAAAAAAACCCCTTCGAAAAATCTTGATTAGTTTAAAAGTTATTAATTAATACCCCATAGTGCAATTTGGTTGCAAAGGAGGTGGTGGGGCCCTACACTTATCAAAAGTGTTAACAACGCTCAAAATTCTAAACGTTAAGTCCACGCAACTCGGTTTCCATCCTCACTAGAAGCTTTACGAATTGGAGACTCTGTCCAAGCTATTGGAAGGTGGGCTTTAAGCTAGCTCAAAAGCTTGGAAGCACAAATAGCAGTTCATCGCTATCAAATAAACTATCCGGCTGTGTAAAAGGCTTGTAGCTGATAAAGAACAGAAAATATATGAATCAAAAACTGTAAGTCTCTGATGTTAAAGGTATCTGTACAGTGGTTCTGTTGAAGTGGGTTTATGTCAGGAGCTATAAAACTGTAGTAGTAGTAGCTCCCTCTGTGGCTGATCCATTTGTATGGGTGGAAAGGAGCAGAAGGTTTGACACTGGAAGTGACATTTGGAAGCCCTTGGTTGACCCGACTGGGCTCGTGAAAGCTCCATAATAATTATACCCGTGCTCAAAAAGATTTAAGGATTTTATTATATTTGCAGGGAAGGATAGCCATGTCCGTCTGTCTGTCCGTCCGTCCGTCTTGTTTGTCGCCTAGATCTCAGAGACTATAGGAGCTAGAGCAACCAAATTTTAAAATTTAAATTTCTACATACATCATTAGCTAAAAAATGTATATACATGATGGATTGGCCAGATGGAATATCAGACCTTAATCCCATAGATCATCTTTAGGAGATCTTAATGAAAAGGACTGGTGGCTATAAGACCAAAAATAGGAATGATTTTTTTCAAAAAGTTAAGTCCGAATGGTTCTCCATGGATTCATCCATTTGTGACGAACTGGTGGATTCCATGGGTCGCAGATGGGTCGAAGTCACTAAAAATCACCGTGTCACTTCCAAATATATAAGCCTACTAGCCTTTGAAGCTAAGAAACGGTTTTTCATAGCTTTAAGTCGGCCGTTTCTATTATTTTTTCCAAGCCCTAAAAATGAAAAAATTTATTTTTGCTACACTAACTTTTTTTTAAATTATTATTTTGTTATGTTTTGATACATAACTATATAGACTATCAATCAAAATTATTAAACTTAAAAAATAAAAATTTTGTACTGAAGAAAATTTTGAAAAATGCGAAAAAAAATTGTCGTTTCTTTTATTTTTTCCATCACTATACGTACTGAGTACGGGTATAAAAGTAGAGTCGCCACCAACACAATCACTTCATCGTCAGGGTGCATGTTTTTTCATTTTTTTAATTTTAGTTGAATTTCACAAAGTGCTCCGATTGTAAATCACAGCTGATTCATCAACCCCGCTTTAGCTTTGTCCCACACCCTCACGGAATAGCTAGCAAATTCCTGGCAGGAATTTTCCGCGGTGCTGGAGATATATATATTCAGATATATGTTTTTTTTTGTATTAACTGATTGCTGGCAGTCACAGAGACTTGCCAGACGGCTGCTAGAGGTGCCGAGCTCATTTTTTTGTTTGGAGTGCAAGAAATGGCAGTTTTTTTTATTTTAAATTATAAAGCGTGGTACCAAAGACTATACAATACCAAGATGTTGCATGAGGAGCAAATGCTCGTTAAATTCTCGTATGACGCTTCATGGTGCGGGCGCGAGTTACGGCCTCCGCGGTTACGTTGCCCCCACCCAAACCCCCGCGGACAATGTCTCACTGAACTATGTCGTTCAACCCAGACATTGGCCGCGTCAACACAATCCGCCACGAGCTGCAGCCCAGAGATTCCAATGAAAACATTTTCGGACCCAACATCCGACGAGGAGCTGACTCGGCGGTTTCGCAATACATAAAGTAATACATAATGTACAATAGATGCTAAGCTTCGAGTGAGGAACAAGTTCAATAAAAGATTCATTCTGAATCTGAATCTGTCGCACATTGCGCAACGCTGTCAGTGCATCTAGAGGCAGTCAGCCACGTGGATCATGCAACCATCATCATTAACGACGCTCAAGTGACCATTCTGGAGGAGACCGGCGCTCGACAGAACATCTCTGGGACCTATCTGGTGACGTATTCCCACCGGATCGCGCTAAATGGGACCTGGTATGTCCGCGATGACACAGGTGAATGTGACGTCGCATCGAGAGCAACTGAGTCTACCCTTCCTGAGGGAACTCAGCCTTAAAAACCTTCGGCCACCTGCAAGAAGTGCTGACGATCAGGAGCGCCACCGCATATATTCTCACGGTAAGCATCGCATTTCCACTCTGCGTAATCATTTGAGTCCTACATCGCCGACTGAGAACCCAAAACACGACGACTACAGACCCCGAGGCCACAGCTCGCGAAACCGACTCCAGCCAGGTACATACCGCCGCCGTTAGAATTGACAAGTCCCACGAACTTCGAAAGCAACCAGACGCGGCCACCCGAGTAGGGCCAGCCCCACGACCACCGGGCCAGGGAACGCGGATCACTTCCATACCCAACCAGTAGACGCGCCACCCAAAAATGCTGAGCATGGCTTCTGCCCGCCGCTCGACTGACGGCAGGCATAAGACCGAGGTAACATCGGTATGCGAAACGGTAGTGCCCATCAGTACAACAGAACATACCCATAAAGGAAGACAAAAAGCTGCGACTCGAAGACTAAGAAGAAAAAAAAAAAATAAGCAGGGAACAACAACAACAACAACGACGATATTATCGTCCTCTCCTCTGACGACGAGTCAGAAACCACCACCACCGGCACCGAGGAAGACCAGTACCATAGATTCCGACGGGAGAATCTGTGGTCCCCCCCACCAAGGGCAAGGACACCAACCGCCAACACCTCCCCAAGGCCGGCCACGCCGTCGTTCTCGCCAAGGCCGCACAACGCCGAGGAGTGGCCCCCAGCCCCGACACCGGAGACAGCACCACCCGGGCGGAAGAGTCCTCCGCTATTCACCCGTAGACCGGCGGGACATCGCCACCAAGGCGACCCCCGCGCGCCACCCCGACCAGCTGCGCCCAAGAAGAGCCCCGAAACGGAGCCAACCGTGGAGGAGGAACCATACACACGCCGCGTCCACAAAGAAGTGGAGAAATACCACTACACCAGGACGTCCTGGGGCATCCGGGTGACCCGGATCCACCTCACTGCGGTGGATGTACTCGTTCCCCCAGGACAGAGTGCGAAGAGGTACTGCGGGCTATACCGAAAGCAATTTGGGACATGCGAGTCGGAGGAGGAAGGTACAAGTCCCGGCCCCAGCAACATTAAATAAACCTAAAATTTCCCTAAATGACATTCCTTTCCCACTGGTATCCCGTTCAAGAAACGCGAAGTGCCAGCGACTTCGACTTCTCCGACTTTCCTTACCGGGAATATTGGACACTGACTACAGGGCTAATGATTAGGTAACCTTCTGCACGCGCAGACTATAATATATTTATGTAAGAACCCTTCCCACATTGTGAAGTAGAAATAAGATATCTGTAAGGCCGATCTATAAAAGGCAGTTCACCAGCCATCGCAGGCAAGCAGTCCATCCACCATCAACAGAAAAACAATCATACGCGTCGTAACACCAATAAAGATAACCTAAGGCCTAACATAAGCGATAGCATAATAACACGAAAGAATAAATATATCTTTCAAAAAGTCAAGGAACCAAGAGTGTTGTGATTTCGCTAACCCATTTTCAGTTGTTGGCAAAGTTCCTGGTTTTCCAAATAAAGTCCAAAATAAAGTGCGAATTATACATAACTTGTAATTCAGGACCCTGGACAGACTGAAGCATACCTCAGCCTGAGATAGGACATTACAGTGGGAACGCTGAAGGCCCACCACAGAAGGGCGAGAAGTCTAAACATCCTCGGAACCGCTCTCAAGGTTGTCGCCGGAACCACGGATTTTGACGACTGGGAACAAATCCGGCTCTAGCAAGGACAGCTGATCGAATCGAAACTCAAAGGTACAAAACCGGCTCAACGAACTCAGCGGGTACATAAACAACCTGGTGAAATCGGAGACAACAGGACGAAAAAGCTGACGGAGACAATATTAGCGAAGAATCGCGTCATCATAGATGACCTACAATCAGAACATCGATTCCCAAACAAAAAACACAACTGCACCCAAGATGAACCGGATCAACGAAGACACCCTCATCCGCATTTACGCTACCGACAGCGAACCGGAGGATTCACCCTCAGAGACGACGTCCGGCAGCGACACAGAGGAGTCAACCTCAGAGACGACGTCCGGGAGCGACACGGAGGACGACAGCTCCTCCGAGTTGTCAACCCATCAGGCATCCCGGTTCTCCCGGGACACCTTGGCCCACCAGGGGTCGGCCCCGAGCGACACGGAAGGGACAAACTCCGATCCCGAGAAGACCCCTCCTCGGCGGAACCCCCGGCACGGCCAAAGAGTCTATCAACACAGCGAGCAAACCGAAGGCAGCACACCGCAGAGCGACCGACCCGAGGAGGACACCTCGGCGGACTCGGGCGGAGAACACGAAGACAACGGAGCCTTCGTTTATCACGTGGTCGAAGACACGAGGACAATAAATCATGTGCTGACCCCATGGGGGGTCAGAACCACCACGGTCCACGTACGGATCGTGGAAACCACTCGACCAACAACCAGGAGGTCCTCCCCCAGGCCCAACGACGACAGCGCCACGTACAAACGCCGACGACACCACTAATTAATAGTTATGGCAGTTTAGTAGTCGAAGTAAAGAAGCTGACGGATCTGGCAACGGATCTACGCCGTTCGGGAACAACAATCAAACTGATATACGCAGAGACACCGAACCATGGCTCTGGCCACGTTTCTCCTCACGAATAGCTGTGCGTCAGCACTCCGGAAAATACAATAGTGTTAAGGAAAATTCTCGGTCACCCACCTCCTGGCGATCTTTCGCAACCATTCGGCCTCAGGTCATCGACTTACCACTCAACTTCCGCGATGCAGAGTTAGCAAAAACTCATTTTGAAACCAAATACCCGACTGCAGCCCGCACCTTCCGGGATGCAGTCTCAGCAAAACCACCCGGACCCACTAAAAATTGTCAACGAAGCACCAAGCTTCGACCTAGTTACCACACCCCATCCAATAACCAGCAAGAAGTAATTATTTCCGGTCCCAGGTGCGATCGCCAGCTGCTTAAAAAGCCCCAACTCAGCGACAAACAGCAGTAGTTCACCGGCTCACAGGCCAAGCAACAAGCAACACAACGCTCCTTCTGTCACCTACCTCTCTTTCGGTCAGACAAGGCCGCCCCGAACCTGAAAGTTCCAGCAATCTACAAACTTTCTTGTAGAGGAACCTGGACAGGCTGATGCATATCCCAGCCTGAAATAGGAACCTTACAAGTGGCGCCCGAGCAGGGACACCCTGCAATCGACAGCAGAAGATTAACACAAGTTCAGATACATATGTACAGATAAAACTACATAGATATAAGAAGGCATAAGCAAAAGCTTTTAATGGTAATAAAATCAGTCAAAAGACAAAACTCAAACCAAGAAGACTTGCTATTATTTCGCGACTGAAAATAACTGGCGCAGCCGGTCATCTCAGCCGGAAGAACTAAAAACTAGACAGCTGGAAATTCTGGAGTACATCAGGAGAGGAGGAAGCAACACAAAGGATACCCGGAATACTTAGAGGACCATGATCTGGATTATCATTATATTAATTGTTATTAAACAGACAGTAAGATAAATGGGTGGAAGCGAGGAGTGTGAAAGTACCAAGATCATATGCATTAGAATAAAACTGATTAATGAGTAGCAAATACCACCACAGGACCCCAACTCGTACAAAAGCCCTCGTTATGTTAAGAGCCAGGGCAAGACCCAACAGGGTAACTCTTATCAACAGCCAAGAGCTCAAGGCCAGGGCCCTGAGCCAATGGAGGTGGACCCTTCATCCTCTAAATTTAGACAGCCCACGGCTCACCAAAAGCCTTTTGGGGCGGGCAAGAGCGACAATAGTTTTGGGAAAAAACAAAACGCGTCGGAGCGCACGTCGGGAAACTGGCGGCTGAGGGTGGAGCACATTGCTACCGGGAACAACCGGTCCTCGGCGTCATACGACGATGCGGCCACTGAGGCAGTCGCCGAAATAGAAGCCGAGGCCGAAATTGAATACGAGTCCGATTCAATCAATTTTTTAGGGGAAGGTCCCTACTGCCATTTATTTGGCGAAGAGTAGCGGGGATTATGATAAAGCTCCTCATCGACACGGGTGCGTCGAAGAATTTCATCCAGCCATTCGGGTGGCTTCCCGGCGTCACCCCCGTCAAATCACCGTTCCCCGTTCACTCAATTAACGGGTCTAACAACATAACGGAAAAATGTCCCTTGTCGATATTTGGCAAGATCACCCCGTTTTTTCTCTTAAAAACGCTAACGGGCTTTGATGGCATGCACCGAGCCACGCACAGGTTTGGTAACACAACTGAGATGATCCAATTCCATAAATGCGCAACCACACCAACGTTGTTGATATCGACGCACCGCCAGCCGTAAAGGCAAACTTAATGCAGATGCTGAAGAAAATAAGTAAGGCCTTTGCCGACCCTAACGGGTCGCTGCCCTATAATACTTCGGTCGTGGCCACCATTCGCACGGTGGACGACGAACCAATTTATTCCAAGCTATACCCCTACCCGATGGGGGAGCTGATTTTGTCGATTCCGAGGCTAAGAGCCTCCTGAAAGACAACATCATACAAAAATCAAGATCGCCGTATAACAATCCTATATGGGTGGTGGATAAAAAAGGCACTGATGAAAAGGGCAATAGGAAGAAACGTCTCGCAATGGACTTTCGGAAGCTCAATCAGAAAACAGTGGCCGACAAATACCCCATGCCGAGAATCTCAATGATCTTGGCGAATCTGGGTACTGCAAAATACTTTACAACTCTGGACCTGAAATCCGGATACCACCAAATAACTTTGGCGGAACGCGATAGGGAAAAAACTTCCTTTTCCGTAAATGGAGGAAAGTATGAGTTTTACCGACTGCCCTTCGACTACCCTGCTTTGCGTTGGAAGCGAGCCGTTCGACCTACAGCACTCAGTGTCGACATCAAACCAGCCGGCCTCATCTACCTGTAAACTCTGGAAGAGAATCGCTTTTCGTCACCGGTGCCAACAGCCTCTTGTCTGGGCCAGGTAGACCTCGAAAGTTTGGAGGTGTATGGATACTTCAAAACTCACAACACCGAGGCACCAACTTCGGGAACTGCTCCGAAATGCTCAACGGAGCAAGAAAAATCTTCCAAGCCCTCTCCCAGTACGAACCCCAACAACCAGAAAACATCGGAGTCTCGTTCAGCGAACAAAGGCCCGTCAGTCACGCGGACTCGGTGTACAGCGTCTGTTCCGTTACATGGGCCGAAGAAGTCAAACGAAAAGCCCGAGACGACCTCCCTGCCGCTCGACAAACAGATGCGTATAGGCGGTTCGCAGCAGGAGCTAAAAACACAGCATGCGCCACGATTGCAGAGTAATTGCACAAAAATTTCGATTCTGCCATACAAAATGTCAGCGACTATTAGTGACCTGCTTGCTTCCTCACCCGACAACGTGTGCGTTTCGTTTCATCGGAGGAATTGCTGCAATCGGTTGACCATGTGACCGCCATCTTTTCACCTGAAATACCTATGCCATTGCCTTACCCAAAAGTCGTCGTCTCCGCGTTCAACACACAAACGTTCGGGTTCAATTGCCAACCTCCAGCATTGGTACGACATGGCCTTCCCTGACGCAATCGGAGTTGATTACTCCCATGACACAGACATCGTTCAAAATTCCGACATAAAGATAGCCGTTGAAAACATTGTGCTGGATTGTGACCGCGCCAATTACCTTGCTCCTCTTTTTGACGCGCTGCGACCATCTCTTCGAACAATGATGTCAGCTCGGCGCCCTGCCACTCAACTTGAAACGATCTTGGGGTTTTCCAAACGCAACGGTAACGTCCCAAAACTGGCTGTGGGTTACCCTCCCCAATACATTGCTGACCTGTTGCTTGAAAATTACATTGAGAGCGTAATCGATAACCGGACCTTGTTTGAAGACTTCATCAACTACCCAATCAAACCCTCCGTGGAATCCCTTGACACAAGACAACCCAGAAATTCTCCGGTTTCTGGCTCAGTCTGTTGAGCCGGTGGAGACATGCGTGTACAATGTTTTTAGCTACATGATAAAGCAAGCGGTCAAGGCGCCTTCCTTGAACTCAGACGCCCTCAAATACCAAAGTGTGCAGACGATCGCTTTCCAACCCAAAGACGTTAACATCATATTTTATCCCATCTTCGTGGAGTTGCGCAATCGTCTATTGTCCGTAATGAACCCGAAATTCCTGTTTTACACTGGCATGTCACCCGATGAATTCGAGACGGAAATAAATTCCCGTTTCGATGCCGAAACCTTGTTTTCCTATGAGAGAGTTATAAACGATATCGGTAAATACGACAAAAGCATGCCAGCGTATTACCTGATCTTCGAGATCGTGTTGTTTATGAAGCTCGGACTCGATCCAAGCCTTGCGGAGATCAGGTACAACAGTCACGTTAGGAGTCTGTACACGGACCGTAGCACTGGTTTTGCCGCTGTGGTCGACTTCCAAAGACGTTCCGAAGACGCCAGCACCTTTCTGGGAAACACCATCATAAACCAAGCCGCTTGTGTCGCAATTTACAACCCGAAGAACATCGGTTTGTACGCCGGAGATGATCATCTGATCTTCGGACACTACATCTCGTGTGACACCGCCGGAATTTTCGCAGATCTGTTCAACTTTGAGGCAAAAACCCTGGCTACACTTAAGTACCCATACTTCTGTGGAAAGTTTCTGCTTCAGTCCGGCCCGTATGTATATGTAGTGCCTGACCCCATCCGAACTGTGACAAAAATGGGCAGACGTGACCTTCGGAACTCTGATCATGTCGAGGAATACCGCACTTCCCTTACGGACGTGACTATGCCCCTAAATAATATACTTGTTGAATTCTCTCTCAATAGCGCGATCACTGAGAGATACAAAACAGAGTATGCAGAGCATAATATACTCGTCGATTCAATCCTGTATCTTGTCGACAATCCGAAAGAGTTCCACCAACTTTACAACTGTGAAGGTCACTTTGTTCTTAACTTCGACCCCTCGCGCCACGACATCGACATCTAACATCAGCATGTCACAACTTGAGAAGTTCATAGAGGCCACCATTTCCAAACAGGTGGCCATCGCAAAAATGGTTGTACTCTCCACCAAACAACCTGTAGTTTTGTTTGACCGAGCTTTTCTCATCATGGTCGACAAAATTCGCGTCGAAGTTGACTCATCCGGACGTAAAGCTATCCTATCAACCGGCGCTCAACCTTTTTTCACCTTTTCTGACTATTGTCGTTTTCTTCCCGGTGGTTTCAACTACCAAACACTTAATGACATAGTCCATCTTTTGCTATAAAAGTTTTCTTTCTTTCTTTAAATCTTCTTAGGGGTTTCTTCCTGATTCTTCCCCGCATTTTATTTCGAATCTCGTGTCTACTTTACTTTGAGGTAGACAGTAACTTTAATTCAAAAAAAAAAAAAATTTTGCGGCAATCGCCCGCCCGCTCTCCGACATACTGAAAGGGGAAAATGGGTCGGTTAGCAAATATATGTCTAAAAAACCCCCATATCTTTCAACGAAGTTCAATGACACGCGTTCCAAAAACTAAGGAACATTCTGGCATCAGAAAACGTAATGCTGATGTACCCAGACTACAAGACTACAAGCATCCCGCACCATTGCGGATCTTTAAACTCCACTGTTGCAAATAATGAATGTGTTCCCGAATGCAAAACAGATTTATTGCGACGATCAGATCGCTTTTGTAAAATAACTTTGGGGTCTACTGTAGTATGTGCATATATTGAGGGTACACTGTACCAATAAAGTAAGCATAAATATATCAGCAACACATTGTTGCAATACACAAGCAAAACCATTTCAAGTGAGCGTGTAATATGATCGCCCACTTATTAGCTAAGCTAAGTCAGAAGTCACACGCTGACCACTTGTAATATATACACATATGTACACAAGACTCTCTTATATACACCCATTACATGGCGACCGTGACTCGGTCTGAGTCCTGCATCGATGGAATCTGCTGATCAACAACAACAATACAACAAATAGAAGAATCAACAGCGGATCCATCGACCAACAAAAGAAAACACGGAACGAACATTAAACTCAGTGAATAGAGTGGTATGTATGGCAAAAGAGGAGGCGTTGTAAAACGCCTAAGAAACCGAAAAAGTAAACTGCATAAACACCTTAGTAGCGATAAGTTGCCGTGGAGCACAACTGTGAAATTGCACACAGAGCTCGAACACATCAAATCGTTGCTAACAGAAAAGAAAAAGCAAAAGCCTGTGCACACAACCACCTACACTGCTATACAAAATATAAATAAAATAATAATCAAAATTCAACCACCCGAGAAAAAGGAAATACCAACGTTAAAGAAGACATGCCCCGGTGACTGCGAGGGACCCCTATACTCACCGCATTGCCATTACAGCCATGGCCATTTCTACAGACGTGCCAGTGCGTTACATCTTATATAATCCCATTACAGTACTTCATGTCACTTCCTTTCAACAGTCAAGTAGTAACGCGACAGTCGAACGCTTTCATTCAACCCTGACAGAAATCTATAGAATAGTTCTCAACTAAAGGAGAGAACTGCATTTGACACAAGACCATGATGAAATACTTTCAGAAAGCATAATAACATACAACAATGCCATTCACTCTAGCACGAACCTTACACCGTTCGAACTCTTCAACGGACGTACGCACATTTTCGACAAAACAGTCAAATTCAATAACGAACATGAGTATTTACAAAAACTCACCGAATTTCAAACTTCACTTTACCCCACTGTTAAGGAACAAATGGTAAACACGACTTGGAAACGTACAGAACACCTCAACGAATCAAGAGCAGACCTCCCCCCGACTTACCGAACAGGCAACCAAATATTTCGGAAGGAGAATAGGAGAAATAAAATAACACCTCGCTTCAGTAAACATTAGGTCCTAAAAGATAACGGAATAACTTACATACCATAAAAGGACAGAAAATACACAAAAAAAAATTGGGAGACTCACAAAACAACCGAATACTACATAACTCACACACACCCGTCCCGCGATTACTTATATAAAACACTATTTCGTACAGGCTAACGCTAGGGCACGGACAACGACTTATATTCTATATATTGGACAAGGACCAACCATTGGTAAAAGATAATTTAGGAAGGTTAATTGAGGTTATAGACAGTAAAGACTTCGAAGATCTAAAACTAACCTTACACAAGAAAATAGACCAAGTTACCCAAAGAATAAATACCTTGATCCCAACAAATAACTAGGAAACATTGTAAAAATAATAATAACTGGCAATTTAGATGCCGATGACGAAGTACGAATAAATAAATATTTGGCATATTTGCAAAAAAATTTTAATTCAAACTCGGCATTCCAAAAAGAAACACTCGTTAGATTTCGAAACATAACAAATCATATCAACATCTACAGAACCAAATGCATGAGAGGCATACCGCCGCTTATGCCTACGTTGGACTACAAGGAAATTTAAATACAAATGCATGAGAGGCAGACCGCCGCTTATGCCAGCGTTGGAATGATCCCAGAAGACCCGACCGACAGCATAATATAATAATTAATATAAAATAATTCAAAATAAATGGTGGCCTCTATGAACTTCTCAAGTTGTGACATGCTGATGTTAGATGTCGATGTCGTGGCGCGAGGGGTCGAAGTTAAGAACAAAGTGACCTTCACAGTTGTAAAGTTGGTGGAACTCTTTCGGATTGTCGACAAGATACAGGATTGAATCGACGAGTATATTATGCTCTGCATACTCTGTTTTGTATCTCTCAGTGATCGCGCTATTGAGAGAGAATTCAACAAGTATATTATTTAGGGGCATAGTCACGTCCGTAAGGGAAGTGCGGTATTCCTCGACATGATCAGAGTTCCGAAGGTCACGTCTGCCCATTTTTGTCACAGTTCGGATGGGGTCAGGCACTACATATACATACGGGCCGGACTGAAGCAGAAACTTTCCACAGAAGTATGGGTACTTGAGTGTAGCCAGGGTTTTTGCCTCAAAGTTGAACAGATCTGCGAAAATTCCGGCGGTGTCACACGAGATGTAGTGTCCGAAGATCAGATGATCATCTCCGGCGTACAAACCGATGTTCTTCGGGTTGTAAATTGCGACACAAGCGGCTTGGTTTATGATGGTGTTTCCCAGAAAGGTGCTGGCGTCTTCGGAACGTCTTTGGAAGTCGACCACAGCGGCAAAACCAGTGCTACGGTCCGTGTACAGACTCCTAACGTGACTGTTGTACCTGATCTCCGCAAGGCTTGGATCGAGTCCGAGCTTCATAAACAACACGATCTCGAAGATCAGGTAATACGCTGGCATGCTTTTGTCGTATTTACCGATATCGTTTATAACTCTCTCATAGGAAAACAAGGTTTCGGCATCGAAACGGGAATTTATTTCCGTCTCGAATTCATCGGGTGACATGCCAGTGTAAAACAGGAATTTCGGGTTCATTACGGACAATAGACGATTGCGCAACTCCACGAAGATGGGATAAAATATGATGTTAACGTCTTTGGGTTGGAAAGCGATCGTCTGCACACTTTGGTATTTGAGGGCGTCTGAGTTCAAGGAAGGCGCCTTGACCGCTTGCTTTATCATGTAGCTAAAAACATTGTACACGCGTGTCTCCACCGGCTCAACAGACTGAGCCAGAAACCGGAGAATTTCTGGGTTGTCTTGTGTCAAGGGATTCCACGGAGGGTTTGATTGGGTAGTTGATGAAGTCTTCAAACAAGGTCCGGTTATCGATTACGCTCTCAATGTAATTTTCAAGCAACAGGTCAGCAATGTATTGGGGAGGGTAACCCACAGCCAGTTTTGGGACGTTACCGTTGCGTTTGGAAAACCCCAAGATCGTTTCAAGTTGAGTGGCAGGGCGCCGAGCTGACATCATTGTTCGAAGAGATGGTCGCAGCGCGTCAAAAAGAGGAGCAAGGTAATTGGCGCGGTCACAATCCAGCACAATGTTTTCAACGGCTATCTTTATGTCGGAATTTTGAACGATGTCTGTGTCATGGGAGTAATCAACTCCGATTGCGTCAGGGAAGGCCATGTCGTACCAATGCTGGAGGTTGGCAATTGAACCCGAACGTTTGTGTGTTGAACGCGGAGCGACGACTTTTGGGTAAGGCAATGGCATAGGTATTTCAGGTGAAAAGATGGCGGTCACATGGTCAACCGATTGAGCAATTCCTCCGATGAAACGAAACGCACACGTTGTCGGGTGAGGGAAGCAAGCAGGTCACTAATAGTCGCTGACATTTTGTATGGCAGAATCGAAATTTTTGTGCAATTACTCTGCAATCGTGGCGCATGCTGTGTTTTTAGCTCCTGCTGCGAACCGCCTATACGCATCTGTTTGTCGAGCGGCAGGGAGGTCGTCTCGGGCTTTTCGTTTGACTTCTTCGGCCCATGTAACGGAACAGACGCTGTACACCGAGTCCGCGTGACTGACGGGCCTTTGTTCGCTGAACGAGACTCCGATGTTTTCTGGTTGTTGGGGTTCGTACTGGGAGAGGGCTTGGAAGATTTTTCTTGCTCCGTTGAGCATTTCGGAGCAGTTCCCGAAGTTGGTGCCTCGGTGTTGTGAGTTTTGAAGTATCCATACACCTCCAAACTTTCGAGGTCTACCTGGCCCAGACAAGAGGCTGTTGGCATCGGTGACGAAAAGCGATTCTCTTCCAGAGTTGACAGGTAGATGAGGCCGGCTGGTTTGATGTCGACACTGAGTGCTGTAGGGTCGAACGGCTCGCTTCCAACGCAAAGCAGGGTAGTCGAAGGGCAGTCGGTAAAACTCATACTTTCCTCCATTTACGGAAAAGGAAGTTTTTTCCTATCGCGTTCCGCCAAAGTTATTTGGTGGTATCCGGATTTCAGGTCCAGAGTTGTAAAGTATTTTGCAGTACCCAGATTCGCCAAGATCATTGAGATTCTCGGCATGGGGTATTTGTCGGCCACTGTTTTCTGATTGAGCTTCCGAAAGTCCATTGCGAGACGTTTCTTCCTATTGCCCTTTTCATCAGTGCCTTTTTTATCCACCACCCATATAGGATTGTTATACGGCGATCTTGATTTTTGTATGATGTTGTCTTTCAGGAGGCTCTTAGCCTCGGAATCGACAAAATCAGCTACCCCCATCGGGTAGGGGTATAGCTTGGAATAAATTGGTTCGTCGTCCACCGTGCGAATGGTGGCCACGACCGAAGTATTATAGGGCAGCGACCCGTTAGGGTCGGCAAAGGCCTTACTTATTTTCTTCAGCATCTGCATGAAGTTTGCCTTTACGGCTGGCGGTGCGTCGATATCAACAACGTTGGTGTGGTTGCGCATTTATGGAATTGGATCATCTCAGTTGTGTTACCAAACCTGTGCGTGGCCCCTACCTGCGTTAGCAGGTCAAGGCCATTGATGCCATCAAAGCCCGTTAGCGTTTTTAAGAGAAACGAGAAGGAACGTGTGAGTCGCTTCTGGGGACGCGACTCTACTTATACCCGTACTCAGTCAGTATATACATTTTTGAGCTTATGATTTTTAAGAATTTTAGAAAAAAAAAAAATTTTCATTTTACATTTTTTTGCTACATCTGATATCTACATCTACATCTACAATGTATATTCTACATCTAACATGTAGATTGTACAATGTACATGTTCCATTTAGATTCTACATCTCCTCCGCTAGGGGTTGATCGCGCACTGAACGCGGCAGAGTGTGCGAGCGAGAAGGAAAATGAGTTGCGTTGTCGTTTGCCGAGGGTGGACAGGGGAAGCAACTGAAAATTAATTTCTTCATTCTGGCTATAATTATGATCCGATCTGATTTAGATTCGGCAATCTGGTAGATATGGGCATTCTCTACGATACTGCGTTTTTAGTTTTATCGTATCTTTAAAAATGTGCCTGCCACAGATTTTCGTCCTTTGTGGGGGCGGAAGGGGGCGGGGCGAAATTTTGAAATACACTTGTAGCAGTGTGATATCACATGAGTGTGGAAACCAAATTTGGTTGCCCTAGCTCTTATAGTCTCTGAGATCTAGGCGCTCAACAAGACGGACAGACAGACAGACAGACAGACGGATAGACAGACATGGCTATATCGACTCGGCTATTGATGCTGATCAAGAATATATATACTTTATGGGGTCGGAAACGTTTCCTTCTCTGCGTTACACACATCCACTTTTACCACAAATCTAGTATACCCCTTAACTCTTTTTTGAGTACGGGTATAAAAATTTAATAAGCCACATTTAAGAGAAGTTAGAAAAAAAAACCAAAAATGGGAAAAACACAGTCGAAAGTGGAAAACCCAAACGCCAATGTGGTAAATAAAATCCAAATTGTTGACCACACCGAAAGCATTTATGAATTGTGGTTTCTACTTTTAATATTGGTTATTTTAGCGTCAATAAACTTAATAATTAAAATTTATAATATGCACCATAAAAGCCTTAAGAAAAGGTATATGTCCCGCGCTGACGCACTTGACAAAATCTAAGTTCTTAGGGAAAAAATATAACAATTCAAAGCAGAATTTTAAAAGTCTTATAAATGCCTAAGCAAGTCAAAACGTATTAAGCGACACACACTTGTTAAGCATACCGAGGTCATTGTTCAAAATTACAACGAAATCAAATGCCTAATAAAAACAGCGCATCATAATCTGTCGAAAATTCAAAACCACCAGGTAACAGATTTTCTCAAACGTCTAACAGAGTACCTAGAAAATATAAACGACAGACACCATTTAAACATAGGGATAACAATCGCGCTAAATAGCTCAGCAGTGTTCAACCCAACACTACTGCAAAATAGCTCAGATAGTGACGATAGTTCAGAAGGTGAAAAACCTTCAGGTTCAAACATGCCACAAACAATAATAGAATTCCTTAACACAGCCAGCAAACTCATCCCAGAGTTTGACGGCAAGGCAGAAAACTTACACAGTTTTCTGGATGCCTTATCTTTTGTAGTATGCACACATAGCCAGTACCCACTGTACCAAGTGTACTTAAGGGGAACACACTGTAACACTTTGTTGCAGTGTTTATGTAATTAAAAGTCCCAGACATAACTTGAGCTATCGTATTACGATCGCCCAAGAATGTCTCGAGCGACATAAGTGCAGTGTCAACATATTCCCATGACTTGTCGGCACATGCATACACACATACATACATATACATCTATACGCCGTCAGCAGCGCTGGGCATATATACATACATATATACATAAACATATATTTCGGCCTTAGCTTAAGCTACCATAAGATCTATATCGATAGAACATTCAATAAACGAATTACTAAAGAGACGGATGTCTCTGCGGATACATTCATTAAAACTAAAAGAACATCATAATTACAGTTAGCATACCAGAAACTAGGGAAGAAGAACCCCTTCCAGCCCAACCACGAGTAGCCATGGACTCAGTGACCGGGTCTGGGCTATCCAGGAACATTAGCCCCCCAATTAGCGGACTGAATAACATGGAAAATGCTAGCACCTCGTTGAATACTTCAATCAACACTACTCTCAACCCGACCGATATTCTTGCTTTCGTCAAACAATTGCCTACGTTTGAGGGAGTCCTGGAACCCTGGAAAAGTTTATAGTAAGCGTAGAAGAAATATTTATGCTTATTAGAGGAACCGACCAAACACCGCACGGACAACTACTTCTGCGAACACTTCGGAACAAGATAATAGGTAAAGCAGACCAAACGTTGAATATCTTGGCTACCAGACTGGAATGGGACCATATTATGGAAAACTTAAATCGGATGTACGCATGCAAAAAGACAGAACCAATGCTTATTCGAGAAATCCAAACTCTACCAGAGGGATTTGTGACGCCCAGCGCCACCACACAAAGCGCCGGCGCCACATATATTCCATATTATTCCTTTACATAGTCATACATTTCGAGTAATTCATACATATAAATAAGATTAAAATAAGCGAAAAAACCCTGAAGTTCCTTAATAAAGACTATAAAAAGACACCACGTTCAAATTAAAAAAAAAGCAGCACGCGAGTTCCGCACACACTGCTGCGGCCACACCGCCGCCCCCCAAACCTCAGCGACACAGTTGAATGGTCATTAACCCATTCACTGTATACAAAAACGCTGAGTTCGGACACCAGCGGAAGCGGAGCCAACCGCTTATCCAGCGGATCGTCAACGCGAGATCTGCCGATTAAGCAGATTCTCATTCCATTCCATTTCATTTTCTGATTGTATTCCATTTATTCCATAAGTCGCTTCTTAGCTTGTGAAACAATAAACCATCAATATAATTCTGACCAGAAAGAAAGAAGGTTGTTGATTATTAAACGGGAAATCACCAAGGGACTAGGAGACACATAGCTACTACAACTGGATTCATTGGACTCACAGTACATCTAAGTACTAGAATTGGATTCACTGGACACACAGTTCACCCAAGAACTGTAATTCGCGCGCCAAAGACTAGTATGGCTAACATTCACCGAACCACGGTCACACTAACAGCTGGGCCGGGACGCGTTATGGCAAAACCAAAACGCGCTAGACCCATATCAGGGCACCAACAGCTGATCCCCGGCAATAAAAGGAGGATCGCCAGATCGAATCGTGGCAGTCCAACTCGGAAAGCCCTGGCCTAACAAACCAGAATTTTTACAGTGGATCTTGTGATAACGGATCTACCTTTCCACTCGTTCTGCTCAATACTTTACCTCTCCTTCCCAGAGTGTGTCCAAACCTCTGAATCCTCTCCAGAGTGTGTCCAAACCTCTGCATCAATCCTCTCCTCGGAGCGTGTCCAAACCTCCGCATCAATCTTCTCCTTGGAGCGTGTCCAAACCTCCGCATCAATCTTCTCCTCGGAGAGTGCTCAAACCTCCGCATCAATCATCTCCTCGGAGCGTGTCCAAACCTCTGCACCAATCTTCCCCTCGGAGCGTGTCAAAACCTCCGCATCAATCGTCTCCTCGGAGTGGGCTCAAACCTACGCAGCAATCATCTCCTCGGAGCGTGTCCAAACCTCCGCACCGATCTTCTCCTCGGAGTGTGTTCAAACCTCCGCCTCCATACTCTCGTCGGAGTACCCTCGAGCCATTCGACCTCAAAACCTACGCAGCACGCAGCAAACAGCCACGTGCGGCCGAGTAGCCAAAACCGAAGGAAGACACGTCCCCACGATCCAACCTATTTCCAACTCTGTACAATTAAGACCAATAAAGAAATTTTTTTAACTTACTACTTGCTTGCTTTATTCTTGAACCGAGATATCCCTTTCAGTTACCACAGCCAGAAACCTAACAAATTTCTGTGAACCCGGCGCGGCGAGCACCCCCGGCCGAAGCAACGTCACAGATTATCCATAAATAAACTTTTCTTTGACATTACCAGAATTAGAAGTCAACTTTTGAATCTTCCTCCTGATCCTGACAACCAGGCCGCAAGTCCAACGTCTGAGAAACGCCTTTATGATAGCATTTGCCTGAATGCTTTCTTAATCTGTCTTCGCGACCCCCTTAAGACTATAATTAGGGCCAGGAAACCAAGTACGATCGAGGTAGCATACCAATGGTGTCAGGCCGAGCAGAGTTTCTATTATCAGGGATTGAATAGGGCACAGAGCTTTAATTACAACTCGAAAAAGAACAAACCATACGAACAAAATTCTCCCCAAACCAACAACGGACAATACCGAACATGGTCCCCATGGTTTGCCACAAACAGTAGAAGCAACCCACGGTACGCCCAAGCGAGGAGGCCGACACCCAAAACGAAGACTCAGCACCAGGAGATCAGCACCCAGGTGTTTACGTAATAAGTCTCGCCAATAATATTAAATAAATAAATATTTTCTAAAAAAATATTATTAAACCAAATTCCTTTCCCACGGTACAGGTGCACACGGATCACCTTACCTGGGAGATGGGGCACTTACTGGGAGCCGATTGCGTTAGGTAACCATCTGTTACCGGGCAATCGACTCAGCAATATATAAGTTAACACATAAGAAATAACATATAAAAAATGGAGCACGAATGTTCATGTGCCACACTAACGTAGCGCATAAGAAATATGAATAATCATGTGCCGCCCTAACGTATCCAAGTCTGATACTCAAGACGCTGATGCAGAAAATGTCGCCATAGCGGGCGGCTCCCTAATCCCATTGGCCGCCAGCGATCGCATGTTTCCTTTCCTGTTTATGCGCGGCCGGCTCGCCGGCTATGTTTCGGTTAGGTTCAGAATTAAGTTTCAGTTTAAGATTTGACAAAAAAATGAACGGAGCGTTCATGTTAACTCCGACCCGAGGCCTAAAACCTTTATGAACATAGTTATATTGTTGAGCCTTAAGGGTCAACGAAATAGAGGGCACTTACCCACTCAACATAATCTTCAGTAGAAGACCTAGTTGCCAAACGGCAACCACCGCCCCCCGCTACAAGAGCGGGCCACGGGAACCCAACGCAACGGAGACCGCAGCTCGGACCAACATCACTTTAAGATAATTTATATACTTTTGTGAGAACCGTCAATAATTCTGGAATAAGATAGCTGTAAACGGGTGGGAGAATAGATGACCGACGGATCCATACGGATTGCTTAGGTAACCCTCGGTTACCGGGCAAACCACTCAAACATAAGCGGTAGCATAATAATACGAAAGAATAAAGATATCTTTTAAAAAGTCAAGGAACCAAGACGGTTGTGATTTCGCTAACCCATTTTCAGTTGCTGGCAAAGTTCCTGGTTTTCCAAATAAAGTCCTGCGAATTATACATAACTTGTAGTTCAGGACCTTGGACAGACTGAAGCATACCTCAGCCTGAGATAGGACATTACAACCTCCTAACATAGTGTAGTGAACCTATGCATGTACATATGTAACACTCTGTTATATATATAAATACATATATAAGCGCGTACATATGAGCAGTGACATAAACAACTTATGTTTATGTTACACATTCCTTTTGCACAGCAACGATCTAAGACTTGAACGCAGATCGGTCAGCTACCAAAACTGCTGAGCAGGCATTTACCCGAACTCAGGCAGAACCCAAACGCCCTAACACTGAGGCGATGGGTCTCTTTCTCAAAAGCTCCTTAACGCTGATCTTGCATTTCCATTAGACTCAGGCAGAGACCACGCGCACTAATACTTATGCGGTGGTACTCTTTTCATATAATGCATGGGAGAACTCTCGCTCTCCGTTATACATAAGAACGATTGTACCCTAGGATAAGAACAAAAAGATATTCAATAAACATTCTGAATTAAGCCACCAAGCTGAGCGGTATTGTTTCGCTAAGCTTTAACATAACATGGCGACCGTGACAAGTTCGACACTGCTCGATTAAAACAACTTAATAATTTTAACATCTTAATCAAATCATGTTAAAGGCTGTGGCCATGCCAAAGGAACAGTTAAATTGTGTGATTGCATTATTGTGTTCCGCTATGGTGTTACTGCTGCATAAATACAATGATGAACAACTGGCCCAACTGGAACAACTGGAACACTAAGGACAGTGATGAACAACTGGCCCAACTGGAACAACAAGGACAGTGATGAACAACTGGCCCAACTGGAATAATAAGGACAGAAACAGCAAAGAAATATCTGAGTGAGTACAGGGATGAGCACCCAAATTAAACTTAAACCCAGAAGAAGTGGTTTAAAAGAACGGATCAGAAAAAGAAAGTCTGATATCGTTAAACTTCTGTATAAAAACGACAATCCCCCGAAGTGGAAAGTCGCAGTGAAGTTACACAGCGAACTCGAACACATCGAGTCGCTATTAAAAAGTAAAAGCTCACCCTGTGCCACAACACAAAAACAAAATAGACAACTTATTAATCACCGTCCTGCCCCCAGAGCCATACCAATACAACAAAAGAAGTGCCCTGGAGACTGCCAAGGGCCACTCTACAGTCCGACGTGCAACAACACTTGCATATGGGTGTTGCCGAAACGGAAAGAGATGACCAGCGCCGGCACCCCATAAGTTGCGAGATGACCAGCTCCAGCACCCAATCCAACTAGCCTGAGCGAAGACGCAGCACCGGCACCGCCAGCGCGACAAGCTGGGCCACGGACCGATAGCGTTACAGAGAACGCCCATCAAAATAATATTAAATACTATTAAAACAATATAAATAAATTTAATTCTTGTAATACCCGACGACAATTGAGTCGACCGGTAAAATAGATTGGCCTGTAAAGCCATTGTATTCTACCTACATATTAGGTAGGACACAAATGTAATGATAATTGGTATAATAATATATCAAATTTTAAAAATAGTTTTTGAGATAAAAGAAAAACCCAATAATTCAATCATGGGTAAAACAGAATCAAAGATCGAAAATCCGACGGCAAATGTCGTCAATAAACTTGAAATAGTAGATCACACAGAAGACATAGGTTCACTGTGGACACTATTACTAATAATAATTATTTTGCTATCCACAATGCTTTTGCTAAAATTGTATGCAATGCACAATACGATATTAAAGAAAAAGTACGCAACAACCACTTTATAAACACAAATATATATAAGTTAACACATATTACAAGTTATCGCACCACCTTAACGTCATCATCTTGCGCCACCCCACACATAAACATCTTGCAGCGCTCAGTTCAGAAAGCTGACACAGCACTGACGCTGTTGTGGGCCGTCCCTCACTCCATTGGCCAACGGCCGTAGCCTGATTCTGGCGGATGTGCTGGGGTCAGCGAATTCCATTCTTGCATGAATGGTTCGCGAGCTGGGGATCTGGGAGTTAAGTTTTAGTTTTTAGAATTGAATGAATAAACGAACGGTTGTTCGCGTTCAAACTCCGACTCTGTCGTAAAATCAATTGCACCAGCTGAGCCTGAGAGGCCAGCGCCACAGGGGATCTAAAACACTCCCAACAAAGGGGCAGCCACCTAGACGTCGCTGCCACCACCACCCTCGCCCCGCGAGAACTTCCTGCTGCCGCCGCACGCCGCCGCCGCAGCAGCACATCAAAACATAATTGGCGCCCAACGGGATTGGAAATATCCTAAGAGAATCCACGTCCCCAAAAGATAAAACCATGTAAGTGACTGTTCGCAAAAGATAATAGATTTTGAAAAAAAGCAAAAGAGAGAAATAAAAATAAAAAATTGCGTTATGTAGGTAGCCAGGCACACTACGAGGCTGTGGCCATTTTGAAAAACAAAATTTGCGGTACCGCGCGAGCGCTACTCACGTCCCACAATACCGTGTTAAATTTTGATGCAATTCTGGCCAGCGCGGGAAGCCGAAAACAGCATTGAAAGAAGTGCATTCGCGGCATCCTACGCAAAAGCGATAGAGGACAAATCTATTGTTTACGAGGGCAACAATAAATTTCAAGGCAAGCAATGGAAAGGTGAGGATAAAAATCCACACTTCATTCCTAAGCAAGGCCAAGGCAAGCCGCAAGAGGACAACCTCTGGCCAAAGCGCGGGGATACCGAAATTATTCACCAGAATAAAGTGCAGCCTATGGAGGTAGACCCTTCATTATCCAAATTTAGGCAGGACACAAGCTGGGGAAAGCCTCAAAGTAATAATAATTACAAAAGGCAGAATTCGTCCCAGCTTCAATCGGGGCAGAGACGCCAACGGGTAAATAACATAGTGCAGCAGGCCTATAACCAGGAAGAACAAGAGTACTCGAATACAGCCGAGGCCGCAGTCGCCGAGATCGACGAAGAAAACGACCCGACCGGCAACGACTTGCTTAATTTTTTAGACAGCGCTCCCAATTGCCGTTCGTCGAGCGACAATTGGCGGGCAAGACACTAAAAATTCTAATCGACACCGGAACGGCAAAAAATTACGTGAAGCCCATAAAGGAGCTAAAGAACGTAACTGCTGCCGACTCCCCTTTCACAGTGAGCTCAATACATGGCTCCAGTGAAGCAAGAGATAAGTGCATAATGTGCATTTTCGGGCTAAAAGCCAAATTTTTTTTTGTTGAACACGCTAAATACGTTTGATGCCATTATAGGTTCCGATTCGCTATCGCGAGCGGGAGCGGCATTAAACCTGCGCGACAAAACAATCAAGTACGGAAACGTAACGGAACAGCTTCAGTTCCACGAATGCGACAGTGTAAATTTCACCCAAGTCGACGACCTAACGGTCCCAAATGCGGTAAAAGCCGAATTTAAGAAAATGATACTGAAGAGAATTAGAGTTTTTTCGACCTCTAGCGAGGCGCGTCCCTTTAACACCTCAGTTATCGCCACCATTCGAACCGAGAGTAACGAACCAGTCTACTCTAAATTATATCCCTACCCCATGGGAGCAGCAGACTTCGTGAACAAAGAACAAAGTCAAAGAACTACTGAAAGACGGAATAATCAGGGCATCTAGGTCACCGTATAACAGTCCGATTTGGGTCGTAGACAAGAAAAAGACCGACTCCAACGGCAACAGGAAAAAACGGCTGGTAATCGACTTCAGGAAACTGAACGAGCGAGCTATCGCCGACCGATACCCTATGCCTAGCATACCCATGATTTTAGCAAATTTGGGAAAGGCAAGGTTTTTTACCACCTTAGATCTGAAATCAGGGTACCACCAAATATATATGGTGGAAAAAGACCGGGAAAAAACTTCGTTTTCAATAAACGGAGGAAAATACGAATTCTGTCGCTTGCCCTTCGGACTTACAAATACGGGAAGCATTTTCCAAAGGGCAATCGACGACGTTCTACGCGAACAGATTGGGAAAACATGTTACGTCTATGTAGACGACGTAATAATTTTTTCCGAAAACGAAAAAGACCATGTCAGACACATCGACACGGTACTGAAATGCCTGTGCGAAGCTAACATGAGGGTGGCCCCGGAAAAGACAAAGTTCTTCAGAGAAAGTGTTGAATTCTTAGGCTTCATAGTGACCAGGGGCGGAGCCAAGACAGACCCAGAGAAGGTGAGGGCGATAAAGGAATACGCTGAACCAAAAACGCTGTTCAGCCTCAGGTCATTCCTCGGGTTATCAAGCTACTATAGGAGCTTTGTCAAAGACTTCGCGGCAATAGCAAGACACCTAACTGCCATACTCAAAGGAGAAAATGGCACGGTCAGCAAGCACATGTCAAAGAAGGTTTCGGTTCAGTTCGATGAAACGCAACGCGACGCTTTCGACCGCCTGCGAAACATACTGGCATCAGAGGATGTCGTACTAACGTACCCAGACTTTAAACTGCCTTTCGACCTACCCACCGATGCCTCAGCAAGCGGCATCGGAGCGGTGCTTTCCCAAAATGGCAGACCAATAACAATGGTGTCGCGCACACTTAAAGATTGCGAGCTGAACTACGCCACAAATGAGAGGGAACTACTAGCCATCGTTTGGGCCATAGGGAAACTACAAAATTACTTATACGGTACTAAGGAGATACGAATTTTCACCGATCACCAGCCCCTGACCTTCGCCGTGTCTGAAAAAAACACAAACGCGAAAATTAAACGGTGGAAAGCCTTTATAGAGGAACACAACGCTAAAATTTTCTATAAACCAGGGAAGGAAAACTATGTCGCCGACGCCTTGTCCCGACAAAACATTAATAACTTACAAGACGAGCCACAGTCAGACGCGGCCACTATGCACAGCGAGCTCTCACTGACCTACACAGTGGAGACTACTGATAAGCCTCTAAATTGTTTCAGAAACCAGATAATTCTAGAAGAAGCAAGCCAGCCGCTACGGCGGAACTTTATTATCTTCGGCGGAAAAACCCGCCGCATAATCCATTTTAATAACAGAGACTCCCTGATCGAATCAGTAAAAGAGGTGGTCAATCCGAACGTCGTGAATGCAATTCACTGCGACCTTCCGACTTTAGCCTCCCTCCAACACGACCTAGTGCTGAGGTTTCCGGCAACCAAATTTTGGCATTGCAAAAATTTCGTGAACGACATCACAGATGCAAGCGAGCAAGTGGAAATAACCACAACAGAACACAATCGTGCCCATAGGGCTGCGCAGGAAAACGTTAAGCAGATCCTCCGGGACTACTATTTCCCAAAGATGACGAAGCTCGCCAATGAAGTGGTCATAAACTGTAAAGTATGCACCAAAGCAAAGTGTCTACATATTAGACACCCTAAAAAACAAGAGCTAGGAGTGACCCCAATTCCGTCGTATGCAGGAGAAATGCTGCACATCGACATTTTCTCTACAGACAAAAAACTCTTCTTGACCTGCATTGACAAATTCTCAAAATTTGCCATTGTGCAGCCCCTAGCTTAAAGGGCAATAGTAGAAGTACGTGACCCCATCTTGCAATTGATGAACTTCTACCCGAATACCAAGACCATATATTGCGACAACGAAGCCGCCTTCACTTCCGAGACAATTACGTCTCTGTTAAAAAGCCAATACGGAGTTGATGTAGTTAACGCACCTCCTCTTCATAGTAGCTCCAACGGGCAGGTAGAGAGGTTTCACAGTACCTTGGCAGAGATTGCAAGATGCATGAAGATCGACAAAAAAATCGATACAATCGAACTAATCATGCGTGCCACGGTAGAATACAACAAAACGTTGCATTCGGTCATAGACGAGAGGCCGGTTGAAGCAGTTCATACCAACAACAAAGATCTTAAGTTGACAATTAAAGCCAAAATCGACAAGGCACAAAAGGACAACCTCGGCAGGATTAACCCCGGTAGACAAAACAGAGTCTTCGAAGTAGGTGAAAAAGTATACCCAAAGAATAACAGAAGGTTAGGAAACAAGCTAACCCCGTTGTACACGGAAGAACGGGTGCAGGCAGATCTGGGATCCATAAGGACAATTTGAGATAATCTAAACAACAATTACTACAAATCTAGTTATCACTCCCACAGGTTGGCCGCGATACTCCTCGTACTCCTTACCACAAAAAATGCGCGGATTACCGACTTTTCCCAGGCGAACTACATCCCTGTACGGGACGGAGATGTGTTGGTGTGGGAACAAAGAAGCTGGGTGAGGCACTCGACAAATCTGACCGAGTTAGGGAACATCATAGAAGATACTGCAAAAATGTCCGAGCTATTTCCCCAATCGCATATGCGAAAGCTGTTAGAAGTAGATATAGAACACGCGAAGAACATATTGTCCGCCCTAATGATACACCATAGAATGGCAAGAAGCCTAGACTTCTTGGGAACAGCACTCAAAGTTGTTGCGGGTACCCCTGATGCATCAGACCTCGAAAGAATCAAATTAACAGAAGCTCAACTTATAGAGTCAAACAATAGACAGGCAGTGATCAACACAGAAGCACAGAGACAAATCAATTTGCTCACCGACACGGTTAACAAAATATTGAAGGAAAAACAAGGTGATCTGGTAGACACCGCTCACCTATATGAAACATTACTAGTAAGAAATAGAATGCTTATCTCAGAAATCCAGAACTTGATGCTGACTATCACACTTGCCAAGTCAAACATAATAAACCCATAACGACCTAAAGTCTATCTTTAACGAACAGCTCACGGAGGTCCTCATAGTTAGTCTTATGGATGTATCTAGAATTAAAATTTTGCAATCCAATATTGTTATCCATGTCTTAGTTGAGTATCCTAGGATTAAAAGTAGATGTAAGAAAATCCTAATTTCCCGTGGCGCGCAACAACATCGTGCTACAACTACAAGACAACGTTGTAGCAGAATGCGAAGAGGGGATCCTGGCGGTAACCGAATGCGTCGTCACCAACTTCGCGACATTCTGCAAGCAGGCCGCACACAGCACTTGCGCCCGCGAGATACACGCCGGAGGCGCAGCCTCATGCCGCACGCAACCGAGCCACCTGGAGCCCGTCACACTGGTGGACGATGGCATAATCATCATCAACGGGAAGCCGGCAAGGGTCAGCGCTGACAACGGACCTCTAGTAACAACAAGAGGGGCTAATCTCGTTACATTCGAGAGCAAGGCCACAATAAACGACACCACATACGTGAACCTCAACGGAGCCGTGAGCAAGGTACCAGGCACCGCGGCTTCCCCCCTACTCACCATAATAGGGCACGACGAAGTCCTCAGCCTACCACTCCTGCGACGGATGAACGAACACAACATTCAAGTTATAGAAGATCTAAGGAATGATGTGACATCCGGCGGATCACCCAAGATCTGGTTTGTGGCAGGAGTAGCCGTCAGTTTCGCGCTTTGTGGCTTGATGCTTCTACACCATTACTGGAGTCGGAGAAACTCCACTGTAGTATGCATACATAGGCAATACCCACTGTACCAAGTGTACTTAAGGGGAACACACTGTAACACTCTGTTGCAGTGTTTATGTAATTAAAAGTCCCAGGCATAACTTGAGCTATCGTATTACGATCGCCCAAGAATGCCTCGAGCGACTTAAGTGCAGCGTCAACATATTCCCATGACTTGACGGCACATGCATACACATACATTTACATATTCCCTCGCGCCCTCGCTGTCAGCAGCGCTGCACTATGGTCCCAACAACCACTTTTGTTGGCCAAAATTAATAGCTCGAAAACGAAACAAGATTTTTCAAATTAGTTTCTTGTATTGTATATATATAACACTACTCGACAAAATCGAACTTTTTTTTTCCTCAAGGATCCAAACCGACTTTTTCTGATAGATATGGGGCTTTAAAATTTTTTAAAGAATTATGGTTTTTTTTCTATGGCAGAACTTTTTTTTGAAGAATTTTTGAAGTCTGGTATTTTTTTTTTTAGCTTTTTTCAGAGGTAGCTCTTGTCTTTTTCACATAACTCTAGTATCTTACGTCTGGTTGTAAAGAACTTTGCTATTTTGAAAAGATAATTGAAACAGCTAGAAGTTGATGCCGAACACTTTGTGATTTCAGCTTACCGTCTGGGAAATATAAAGCATTGAAATGCAAAAATGATGATTTTTGTGGGGTATTTTTTACGAAATTTTGACTTTAAAAACTCAGGAAAAGTCGAAAAAAAATTATATCTTGTGTCCTCAATTTTTTAGTGTATAGGTGCGTTAATTTGGCGTCGTTTAAGGTATCGCTCATTAAAATCTATGGAGAGACTTTGGAGCTAAAATTCGTTAACCAAACCTAAAATATGGAAAAAATGAACAAAATCCTGAAGGCGGCGGCCCAACTGCCAATTGGGAACAAAGCAAACGAACAAGGGTTGTACATTTGGTACCTGATCGCGTTCCTTTGTTCCCAATTGGCAGTTGGGCCCGCCGCCTTCAAAAAGGTATTTTTTGTTCATTTTTTCCATATTTTAGGTTCGTATTACGATACTAGAGTTATGTGAAAAAAACAAGCGCTACCTCTGAAAAAAGCTTAAAAAAAAAATACCATTTTTCAAAAATTCTTTAAAAAAAAGTTCTGCCATAGAAAAAAAAAAATATCATCAAACCATTTCTAAGCCCCAAATCTTTAAGAAAAAGTTCGTTTTGTTCCTTGAGGAAAAATCGTGTTGACTAGTGTAATCAATGGGAAGAATATTTTAAAAAAAAATGGGTCTGGCACCGCCTTTTTTTTAATAATGCATATTAAAAAATAATTAATGATAGGGAATAGGAAGTAATTATAACAGTTTTTTAAGAAATTAGCTTTACTAATTTTTATTAAAATTATAAAGGCGTGGCATGCATAAAAACAACACAAATTTTGATTAGAAAAAACAAATTTGTTGTAATTGATGCCACCTAGAGAAAAACCCTTGTGTCAGGGTGGAAAACGCTTTTTCCAGGGTGCTCGTTGGGTCAGAAAGTTTGCGGCTTTCTTACTGGGTTCTGTACAGCCTTGCAAATCAATTAAGCCTTCTCTGGGCATCCAACTTATTGTTTTAGCACAAAATAGAACTCTGTATTGTTGATTTTGAGGTTATATTCTACTAATGAAAATTTTAAGATTTGTGGTCAAATGTGGTATTTCTTACTATATACATTTCAACAAGAATTTATTAATTTACATCACACAATAGATTTCAAGGTGGGACTAGGTGGGACTCACTAAATATATATTTTCAAAAATCAGTTTTCAATCAAAATTGGCTAAAAAAAAGGACTCATTTTAACCTAAAAGTACGAAGACATCACAACTACGAGATACAGTTAACAATACAAAAAACGTAGTAAAAACCCAACAAATTAAGATTCAATCAAAAAATTTGATCGGTTAATCGTATTTCTGGCAAAGTCTCTCCATAGATTTTAATGAGCAATACCTTAAACGACGCCAAATTAGTGCACCTATACACGAAAAAATAGAGGACACAGGATATAATTTTTTTTTCAAGTTTTCCTAAGTTTTTAAAGTCAAAATTTCGTAAAAAATACTGCACAAAAATCATCATTTTTGCATTTCAATGCTTTATATTTCCCAGACGGTTAGCTGTAATCACAAAGTGTTTAGGCTTAACTTCTAGCTGTTTCAATTATCTTTTCAAAATAGCAAAGTTCTTTACAACCAGGCGTAAGATACTACAGCTATGTGAAAAAAACAAGCGCTACCTCTGAAAACCGCATAAAAAAAAAGACCAGACTTCAAAAATTCTTCAAAAAAAAGTTCTGCCAAGAGAAAAAAAAAAATATCATCAAACCATTTCTAAGCCCCAAATCTTTAAGAAAAAGTTCGTTTTGTTCCTTGAGGAAAAATCGTGTTGACTAGTGTAATACATGGCGACCGTGACAGTGAATAAAAAAAAAAAAAAAAAACTAAATAAAATAAAACGCAAGTGCAGGTGTTAAATGGGCTGCCTAAGTTGGAATAGAATATAATATTTCAAAGACTGTAAAAATGAGCATTGAACGTGTATTTCGAGAACAACGGCCCACCGAGAAAATGTAAAATGTAAAAGCGGATGCTTTGGTGTTGATTCTTTTCACACAAAAAGAAAAAGAATAATCAAAACGAAACTAAAATTAAAGGAAACAAAGAATGAATGAATGAAGTGAAAAGATCTAGCGAAATAAACAAATCACACATATAAAAGAAGATAAAGACCTGAAAAGGCACCGACAGCGCTACATAGAGCGTACGACGAATACCTGTGCGATGACCGGCACCGGAACCGCCTGAGCCCAGAGGCCTAGGACATCAGCAGCCGAAAAATAAATACGCGTGAGAGGCCTAACGCCCCTTACGCCACCGGTGGATGCCAATCTGGAATCAGATTTAATAAACGCTGCTCCCATCGAGCAAAGGGACAAGCCAAGCCTACAGGAGGCATTAGAGGCTTTTCCATCCGATGGACCACGCCCACTCACAATAGCTGAGTACCGGGCACGCCAACAGCCGCAACAGCCCAAGCCAAAGAAGAAGCGGGGAGGAAAGCGAATTAAACTGCTCCGGAAACGTAGGTTGGTCAAAGACCTACTACGGACAGAAAAAATCAACGAGGACCAGGAAAAATTGAAAACCCAACTGGAGGAACTCAACAACAAACTTTGCGATGCAAAGTAACGCAATAAAGGCTGCATTTTGCCAATGCCTGAATTGCCAATAATTTAAACTTCTACCCACAAGTCGATGCGTAACACGCTGCTTGTAAACTACTAATATCTGTTAGGCTTTTACTAAAAACATAGGACTGATAAAAAAAAAAACCAATGTAAATCAGCCCTATGCCCTAACACTCTATCTTCATATTTTCAAAAATTAGTTTTTTTTTCAAAAGTTTTACATATTTTTAAAATTAGATTTGAAATTTGATTTGATATTGAAAAAAAAAAAAAAAACAGCAAAAACAATAAAAAAAAAAATATATTTAAAGCATCTCAAAAACTAATATGAATGAAAGACAATACTATAAGTAAGTTAGGAAATGACACCGAAAATAAGCCATATATAAATGGCATAATTTTTCATAGAGAAACAGGGATTGTCACCAACATGGGTTTAGTAGACACCAAGACAGTGGATTCCACTGCAAATGTAATTAATAAAGTAGAATCAAAAGAAATTGATTTAGGCTTTACTAATACCCTGTTGATAATAATTGTTGTTATTTTGTGTGCTAACGTCTTTTTCAAAATTTATAAGCTGCACAATAAATGCCTTAAAAAGAAATATTTGAGTAAGGCTAATGATTTGGACAAAATATAGAATTTGAAAAGGAAAAATAAAATGACAACTCTAAACGCAATTAGGAATGTTTATAACAGGGACCCAAATTTTAAAAACAGAATTTTACAATTGGTCTCAACGACCCCAAGGAGCATATTAGAGCTCGAATATATGTACATGAGTACAATTGTGTTAACTACCATTCCAGGTATTGTAGTAAAATCAGTAATAAATGAACATTCGATTCTGGGCAGAGTCATTGACTTTGCAGTATTTAAAACTTAAAACCAAGAATGGAATGGCAGGAAATTTACAAATCATTAGAAGAAAATAAAAGTAGATTTGACAAATCATTCAAATCACTTACACAAAATAGGACAATACAAAGAGCTACAGTGAATAGGCATGCGACCGTATTAGTTGAGTGTTTTAACGAGGCACATAAGCTAATACATAAAAATAGAGAACGCATAAAAGAACAAAATTGGTCGCAGGTATCAAAATGTTTGATCAGACTTGGATCAAATTTGATATCGATTCAAAGGAAATTCGATTTGGATATTTCAATTCCAACAGTTTTGAATACTCCATTGACCATAGACATAGAACAACCCGGAACAAGTCAAACTCAAGAACTTGACCGAGAAGTTGAATCAATTGATCAAGAAACAGAAGTGGAAGAAAAAGATCTACACGATCTAACGATCCAAGCTGTATTAACAGTACCACAATATCAAGAATTGTCTGATTCCGATTCACTGAATAGTGTGATAGAACGAAAACACATCAGAATGGCAGACGACACAATTGGCCAACGGGCATATATCAAAGATATTTCGCACGCCATACCTGAATTCAACGGACAAAAACTTCATTTGCAGCGATTCATAACAGCGATTAAATTAGTTAACCTAACAAAAGGCCCTCATGAATCTTTAGCAATCGAAGTAATAAAATCAAAGATTATAGGATCAACACTGTACAAAGTTCAAGAACTTACAACAATAAATGAAATTATAAAGAAATTACAAGACACTATAGTCGGTGAAACGTCTGACGTTGTCAAAGCAAAATTGGCAAAAGTATGCCAAAAAGGGAATACTGCAACCTAATTTACCACAGAAATCGATAATTTGCGAAAGCTACTTGAAGTTTCGTACATCGATGAAGGACTACCAGCCGAACATGCCGATAAATTCAGTACAAAAGAAGCCATTAGCACAATGGTTAAAAATTGTGAGCATGGTAAACTAAAAACCATTTTAGAAGCAGGTGTAGTATGCACACATAGCCAATACCCACTGTACCAAGTGTACTTAAGGGGAACACACTGTAACACTTTGTTGCAGTGTTTATGTAATTAAAAAGTCCCAGACATAACTTGAGCTATCGTATTACGATCGCCCAAGAATGACTCGAGCGACATAAGTGCAGCGTCAACATATTCCCATGACTTGACGGCACATGCATACACACATACATATACATTTTCCCTCGCGCCCTCGCTGTCAGCAGCGCTGGGCATATACACATATATATAAACATTAAATACATAAATGCTGCCGCTCCGCTGCCGGCGTTCCTGGCAGCGCAGCTACGCTGGCTTTAGCCAAGTAAATTCTAAGATATATTTCAGAAGTACATTCGAATAAAGAAAACGATAGAGAACGGATGTTCTCTTCCAAAGAATTATAATTATTGAATACTTATTCTACATGGCGACCGTGACAGCTATGGACTCGGTCCATAGTTAGTGAAAACAAACAACAATAGTACCAATATTTAAACACGAATCTAATTTACAAAAAAAAGTGAAAAAAAAAACTTTGAAAATAAACATTGAACGTGTCTCTGGAGCAACGACCCTCCGAGAAAATGCAGAAGTGGATTCTTCAGGGTTGATCGTTTTCTAGCAGAAAGAAAATCGGTGCAAAAAAAAAAAAAAAAACAAAAATACATTTAAATGCATGTTAATACAAAGACAAAACCTGTCCCTTAAAATTAAATAACAAGAAAAATAAAAGAAGAAAAAGACCTGAAAAGGCACCGACAACGCTACATAGAGCGTATATCAATGACCTGTGCGATGACCGGCACCGGCACCGCCTGAGCCCATAGGCCCCGGACAACTGCAGCGGCAAACATGACGCGTGAGAGGCCTCTCGCCCCTTACGCCATCGGTGGAAAAACTGGAGATAGATCTCCTGAACGCTGCTCCTATCGAGCAAAGGGACAAGCCCAGCCTACAGGAGGCGTTAGAGGCTTGTCCAATCGATGGACCACGCCCACTCACGTTAGCTGAGTACCGGGCACGGCAGCAAAAACCAATAGAACCAAAAAAAAGAAGCGGGGGGGGAGACGAACGAAACTCCTCCGCCAACGACGGCTGGCAAAAGAGATGCTAGCTGTCGCAACGCAAGACGAGGAGAAAAGGAAACACCAGGAGGAGATCAAAAAGATAGAAAAGGAACTTTGCAAGAGCAAAGTAACGTAAATAAGGCTGCATTCATTTGCCATTGCCTTCATTTACAATTAACTTTAATTAAAACCACTCAAGCTGCTGAGTGAAAACGCTGCTTGAAAAAAAAAAAACTAACCAATTTTTTTATCGAAAGGCTTTAACTAACAACATATGGCTGATATTGAAATTATATCGAGCAAACTAATGTAAATCAGCCATATGACCTAACACTCTATCTTCATATTTTCAAAAATTAGTTTTTCCAAAAATTTGACATTTTTTTTTGAAATTGGATTTGAAATTTGAATTGAATTTGAAGAAAAAAAAAAAAACAGCAAAAACAAAAAAAAAAAAAAAAATTAAAGCATCTCAAAAACTAATATGAATGAAAGACAATACTATAAGTAAGTTAGGAAATGACACCGAAAATAAGCCATATATAAATGGCATACTTTTTCATAGAGAAACAGGGATTATCACCAACATGGGTTTAGTAGACACCAAGACAGTGTATTCCACTGCAAATGTAATTAATAAAGTAGAATCAAAAGAAATTGATTTAGGCTTTACTAATACCCTGTTGATAATAATTGTTGTTATTTTGTGTGCTAACGTCTTTTTCAAAATTTATAAGCTGCACAATAAATGCCTTAAAAAGAAATATTTGAGTAAGGCTAATGATTTGGACAAAATATAGAATTTGAAAAGGAAAAATAAAATGACAACTCTAAACGCAATTAGGAATGTTTATAATAGGGACCCAAATTTTAAAAACAGAATTCTACAATTGGTCTCAACGACCCCAAGGAGCATATTAGAGCTCGAATATATGTACATGAGTACATTTCATTTAGAATTTTCGCCGTTAATAGACTGTTCAAAAACACAAAAAGCAATTGTGTTAACTACCATTCCAGGTATTGTAGTAAAATCAGTAATAAATGAACATTCGATTCTGGGCAGAGTCATTGACTTTGCAGTATTTAAAACTTAAAACCAAGAATGGAATGGCAGGAAATTTACAAATCATTAGAAGAAACTAAAAGTAGACTTGACAAATCATACAAATCACTTACACAAAATAGGACAATACAAAGAGCTACAGCGAATAGGCATGCGACCGTATTAGTTGAATGTTTTAACGAGGCACGTAAGCTAATACATGAAAATAGAGAACGCATAAAAGAACAAAATTGGTCGCAGGTATCAAAATTTTTGATCAGACTTCGATCAAATTTGATATCGATTCAAAGGAAATTCGATTTGGATATTTCAATTCCAACAGTTCTGAATACTCCATTGACCATAGACATAGAACAACCCGGAACAAGTCGAACTCAAGAACTTGACCAAGAAGTTGAATCAATTGATCAAGAAACAGAAGTGGAAGAAAAAGATCTACACGATCTAACGATCCAAGCTGTATTAACAGTACCACAATATCAAGAATTGTCTGATTCCGATTCACTGAATAGTGTGATAGAACGAAAACACATCAGAATGACAGACGACACAATTGGCCAACGGGCATATATCAAAGATATTTCACACGCTATCCCTGAATTCAATGGACAAAAGATCCATATGCAGAGATTCATTACTGCCATTAACCTACTCAATTTGACAAAAGGGCCTTATGAATCTCTAGCTGTCGAAGTGATAAAATCCAAAATCATCGGCTCTACACTATACAAAGTCCAGGATGAAACGACCATCCAGTCGATCATTCAAAAATTGAAAACTACAATTGTCGGTGAAACATCTGACGTAGTTAAGGCCAAAATGGCAAAAATATGCCAAAAAGGCAAAACTGCCACCCAATTTACGAACGAAATCGACGAGATGAGAAAACTCCTAGAAGCATCATACATCGATGAGGGTCTGCCAGCTGAGCACGCTGATAAATTCAGCAGCAAAGAAGCCATTAGCACAATGGTTAAAAATTGTGAGCATGGCAGACTTAAGAACATTCTAGAAGCAGGCACATTCCCTACCATGAATGATGCCATAACGAAATATATCCAATGTTCTACTGACATGACTGGTAATGCAAGTTCCATATTGTATACCAGACGAGGTCAGGCATACCGCGGTAGTACCTATAGAGGTAACTATCGTGGTAGAGGAAATGGTCGTGGCTACAACCACAACAGTAGCTACCCAAATTCAAATAACTATAGAGGTCGTGGTGGTTATAGAGGAAATAACCGTGGAAACGAAAACTCCTATAACAACCAATACGACAATAATAGAGGTACACGACAAAACAACGTCCGTGTTACCCAAACAGCTTCGGGAAACTCCCAAGCACCTTTAGATATTCAACAATAAAAACAACGGTTCATACCATCAATCTCAATTTTAATATCTTCGTGTCATTTAACAATGCACACACAGGAAAAAAATTAAAATTCCTAGTAGATACAGGAGCGAACATATCGCTAATAAAAGAAAATTCTGATGTCTTTAATGACATAAATTCAGAAACAATAATAGATATTCAAGGTATAGGCGATGGTATTATAAAATCCCAAGGCCTTGCCCCACTAGAGCTTCAGACAGACAAATATATAATTCCACACAATTTCCATTTAGTAACAAAAAATTTCGCAATCCCATGTGATGGAATAATAGGGATTGACTTCATAAAAGATTTAAATTGTCAAATCGATCTTAAACCTTCAGACGATTGGTTCATAATACGACCAAATAATATCAATATCCAAATTTATGTTCCAATAACATACAGTGCTGGTAACAATACCATACTTCTACCAGCAAGATCACAAGTTGTCCGAAAAATAGAACTAACTTCAACTGAAAATAGTGTTCTAATACCAAACCAGGAAATCCAAACTGGTATTTTTGTTGCAAACACAGTTGCAAACACTCAAAATGCATTTGTCCAATTACTGAATACAACCAGTACCGACCAATTAATTAATATAAATAGTTTAAAGTATGAACCACTTTCGAATTACAATGTAGTTCAAACAACTTCTAAAATCAGGGAACAAACTGTCCTAGTTCAGCTCACAAAGAATTTTCCAGCTCCATTCAAACAACCATTAACGGAATTATGTTCCAAATATAGTGACAATAACAATCAATAACAACAAATAATTTTTATAAACAAAAATTGAGATTGAAGGATGACGAACCAGTATATATCAAAAACTACCGAAGCCCGCATAGCCAAGTTACAGAGATCCAGAAGCAAGTAGGAAAATTAATAGACGACAAAATAGTCGAACCGTCCGTATCAGAATATAACAGCCCACTATTACTTGTACCAAAGAAAGACCTTCCGGGCACAGAGCTAAAGAAATGGCGATTAGTAGTTGACTATCGTCAAATAAATAAGAAACTCCTGTCAGATAAATTCCCACTACCTAGAATTGATGACATTTTGGATCAACTAGGTAGAGCAAAATATTTCTCATGCCTTGACTTAATGTCAGGTTTTCATCAAATTGAACTAGAAGAAAGTTCACGTAATATAACGTCTTTTTCAACGAGCAATGGCTCATATCGCTTCACGCGATTACCATTTGGTTTAAAAATAGCGCCAAATTCATTTCAGAGAATGATGACTATTGCATTCTCTGGACTTGAAGCTTCGCAAGCATTCCTATATATGGACGATCTTATAGTCATTGGTTGTTTCGAAAAACATATGCTCAAAAACCTACAAGATATTTTTGAGGTATGCAAGAAACACAACCTGAAATTACATCCACAAAAATGTTCATTTTTTATGCATGAAGTGACCTTTCTCGGTCATAAATGCACTGATAAAGGAATCTTGCCAGATGACAAGAAATATGACGTCATCAAAAATTATCCAGTCCCGCATGACGCGGACAGCGCTAGACGATTCGTTGCATTTTGCAATTATTACAGACGTTTTATTAGAAACTTCGCCGACTATTCCCGGCACATAACTAGATTATGTAAAAAGAATGTTCCATTTGAGTGGACAGATGAATGTCAAAATGCATTCTAGCACTTAAAAGATCAACTTATAAAACCAACTCTATTACAATACCCAGACTTCACAAAGGAATTTTGTATAATAACGGATGCAAGTAAGCAAGCGTGTGGAGCGGTTTTAACTCAAAACCATAAAGACCTCCAACTTCCTATTGCATACGCGTTCAGATCATTTCACCAAGGGTGAAAGTAAAAGAGTACAACTGAACAGGAATTAGCAGCAATTCACTGGGCGATTAATCATTTTCGACCATATATTTATGGAAAACACTTTACAGTGAAAACGGACCACAGACCACTAACGTACTTATTTTCAATGGTCAATCCTAGCTCAAAACTTACACGCATGCGGCTCGAGTTAGAAGAATATGAGTTCACAGTAGAATATCTAAAGGGTAAAGACAATTACGTAGCAGATGCGTTATCAAGAATAACCATCAAAGATTTACAAGAAATACAAAAAACAGGAACAATACTAAAAGTCACTACCAGAAACCAAAGTAAACAGAAAAATTCCTGCGCAGGAACAGAAAAATTAGATTTGCCTAGGCAAACTCTAAATAAAGCTTCTCAGCCCAACGTATATGAAGTCATTGTAAATGACGAAGTACGAAAGGTAGTGACCTTGCGATTAACAGATTCAAAATGTTTGCTAAAACATGGAAAAAAAGTTATAGCAAGAATTGATGTTGGCAATATGTACACCAATGGAATTCTCGATTTAGGTCAGTTCTTCCAAAGGCTTGAATTACAAGCCGGTATACTAAAAATTAGCCAACTCAAGATGGCACCGAGCGATTTGAAATTATTTCAATAGAATCTTTTAAAACAATGGGCAATAAGATACTAAAATCATTAAGAGTAGCGCTACTCAAGCCGGTGACCCAAAAAAATAATGAGAAAGAAAAAGAAGCTATACTGTTTACATACCATGACGATCCCATACAAGGAGGACATACAGGCATAACAAAAACCTTGGCCAAGGTCAAAAGACATTATTTCTGGAAAGGTTTAACTCGCGATATAACCAAGTACATACGAAAATGTCCAAAATGCCAAAAAGCGAAAATAACTACGCATACTAAAACTCCATTAACAATAACTGATACACCTGTACATGCTTTTGACAGAGTGATAGTGGATACCATAGGTCCATTACCAAGATCAGAAAATGGCAACGAATATGCAGTCACTTTAATCTGTGACTTAACAAAATACCTAGTTGCCATCCCAATAACAAATAAAAGCGCAAACACGGTAGCAAAAGCTATCTTTGAAAAATTTATTCTGAAGTACGGTCCAATGAAGACGTTCATTACGGACATGGGTACAGAATATAAAAATTCAATCATTAACGACTTATGTAAATATCTAAAAATAGAAAACATAACGTCAACAGCGCACCACCCCGCGGCGAGGAAGAACTTAATGAGTACATACGTTCATACATATCGGTTGATAAGACTGATTGGGACGTATGTCTTCAATATTTCGTTTTCTGTTTCAACACGACCCCCTCAATGGCACATAATTACTGTCCATATGAGTTAGTATTTGGTAAAACAAATAATTTACCAAAACAATTTAATAGTATAGGTAATATAGAACCCTTATATAACATAGATGACTACGCTAAAGAAAGTAAGTATAGATTAGAAGTAGCATACAAAAGAGCAAGAAATATGCTCGAATTAAATAAGCAGAAAAATAAGGCAATATAGGATTTAAAAACTAGGGACATAACTATATCAATAGGAGATAAAGTTCTATTAAAAACGAATCAGGACATAAGCTAGATTCCAAATATACAGGTCCCTATACAGTAGAAAACATTGGAGAAAGAGATAACATCATAATCTCTGATGATAGGAAAAAGAAACAAAAAGTGCATAAGGATAGGATAAAGATTTTTAACCCTTAATCGTTTGTAGCATGGCCATGCATAGGAAAAATAAACATTCAAGAATTTTTATAACATTTGAAATTTTATTACCCATTCACGAGCTTATAAATTTTAATCTCAGCTATATTAATTCAAATTCAATAATTCAATTCAAAAACAAATGGAAAAAAAAATAGTATATATTTTCATAAAACATATTTTAATACAAAATAATTGAACAACTTTATTTTGGAAATCTTTAATCATATATATGTATTTGCGCAAAGAAAATTTCTTTTAAACTCCTATACTTAATACATATTATTATTACAACTAGATGACAATAATTTTTATAAATAATAACTTGAATAAAATAACTCCAATATATTACGTTATTTTTCAAAAGGTGGGAGATGTAGTATGCACACATAGCCAATACCCACTGTACCAAGTGTACTTAAGGGGAACACACTGTAACACTTTGTTTCAGTGTTTATGTAATTAAAAAGTCCCAGACATAACTTGAGCTATCGTATTACGATCGCCCAAGAATGACTCGAGCGACATAAGTGCAGCGTCAACATATTCCCATGACTTGACGGCACATGCATACACACATACATATACATTTTCCCTCGCGCCCTCGCTGTCAGCAGCGCTGGGCATATACACATATATATAAACATTAAATACATAAATGCTGCCGCTCCGCTGCCGGCGTTCCTGGCAGCGCAGCTACGCTGGCTTTAGCCAAGTAAATTCTAAGATATATTTCATAAGTACATTCGAATAAAGAAAACGATAGAGAACGGATGTTCTCTTCCAAAGAATTATAATTATTGAATACTTTTTCTACACAGGTAACTTTACGACCATGAACGACGCCGTCGCAAAGTATATACAATGTAGTACTGAGATGACTGGCAATGCAAATTCAATATTGTACACGCGAAGAGGACAAGCTTATCGCGGTAGTAACTACCGAAGTAACTATCGAGGCAGAGAAAATGGTCGTGGTTACTACAATAACAGCAATTCAAACAGGAACTTCAATTACAATAACAATTATCAGTCAAATAATTATAGAGGTCGTGGTAGTTATAGAGGAAATAACCGTGGTAACGGCACATCCCATAACAACCAAAATTACGACAGAACTGGGAACACAGGACGCAACAACAATGTCCGTGTTACCCAGACGGCTTCGGGAAACTACCAAGCACCTTTAGATACTCCAAATTATTAAAAGGAAAGGTTCAAACCATCAATCTCAATCTTAACATTTTCGTGTCATTTGACAATGCCACAACAGGAAAACATCTTACATTCCTAGTAGATACAGGAGCGAACATATCGCTAATAAAAGAAACTTCAAGGTATAGGTGAAGGTATTATAAAATCCCTAGGCCTTGCACCAATAGAGCTACAGACAGATAAATACATAATTCCTCACAATTTCCATTAAGTAAACAAAAATTTCGCAATCCCATGTGATGGAATAATAGGGATTGATTTTATAAAAGCACTAAATTGTCAAATTGATCTAAAACCTTCAGACGACTGGTTTATAATACGACCAAACAATATAAACATTCACATTTATGTTCCAATAACATACAGTTCTGGTAACAATACAATACTTCTACCAGCAAGATCACAAGTTATCCAAAAAATAGAACTAACTTCAAGTGAAGATAATGTTCTTATTCAAACCAGGAAATCCAAACTGGTATTTTTGTTGCAAACACAGTTGCAACCACTCAAAATGCATTTGTCCAATTACTGAATACAACCAGTACCGACCAATTAATTAATATAAATAATTTAAAATATGAACCACTTTCGAATTACAATGTAGTTCAAACAACTTCTAAAATCAGGGAACAAACTGTCCTAGTTCAGCTCACAAAGAATTTTCCAGCTCCATTCAAACAACCATTAACGGAACTATGTTCCAAATATAGTGACATATTCGGGCTTGACACCGAATCAATAACAACAAATAATTTTTATAAACAAAAATTGAGATTGAAGGATGACGAACCAGTATACATCAAAAACTATCGAAGCCCGCATAGCCAAGTTGAAGAGATCCAGAAGCAAGTAGGAAAATTAATAGACGACAAAATAGTCGAACCGTCCGTATCAGAATATAACAGCCCACTATTACTTGTACCAAAGAAAGCCCTTCCGGGCACAGAGCTAAAGAAATGGCGATTAGTAGTTGACTATCGTCAAATAAATAAGAAACTCCTATCAGATAAATTCCCACTACCTAGAATTGATGACATTTTGGATCAACTAGGTAGAGCGAAATACTTCTCATGCCTTGACTTAATGTCAGGTTTTCATCAAATTGAACTAGAAGAAAGTTCACGAAAAATAACGTCTTTTTCAACGAGCAATGGCTCATATCGCTTCACGCGATTACCATTTGGTTTAAAAATAGCGCCAAATTCATTTCAGAGAATGATGACTATTGCATTCTATGGACTTGAAGCTTCGCAAGCATTCCTATATATGGACGATCTTATAGTCATTGGTTGTTCCGAAAAACATATGCTCAAAAACTTACAAGATATTTTTGAGGTATGTAGGAAACACAACCTGAAATTACATCCACAAAAATGTTCATTTTTTATGCATGAAGTGACCTTTCTAGGTCATAAATGCACTGATAAAGGAATCTTGCCAGATGACAAGAAATATGACGTCATCAAAAACTATCCTGTCCCTCATGACGTGGACAGCGCTAGAAGATTCGTTGCATTCTGCAATTATTACAGACGTTGTAACGAACCATGATGCCCATTGGTTCGTCACAACTAAGTAAAACCTTTAAACCTCTTTAAATATCTTTAAATGTATAAATCATATTAATTAATCATATAATTAATCATGTATTAATCATATAAATAAAAGCCAAGTAAGAATCTCCAAACTCCCTAAAGCTACATTCCTTTCCCACGGTACCGGTGCACACCGATCACCTTACCTGGGACATTGGACCCTTGTTGGGAGGCGATTGCTTAGGTAACCCTTGATTACCGGGCAAAACCCCCACATGCGCGAGCCAGTCAGCAGTCTCCGACTCTCCTTACCGGGGATATTGGACACTGACTGCAGGGAATGATTTGGTAACCTTCTCTCACCGATCTGCCCGTCTGCACGCGCAGACTATAATTCGGCCAGAGAGATTTATGTAAGAACCCTTCCCACGGTCTGGAGTAGAAATAAGATATCTATAAGACATTTATGGAAGGCCGGCCGATCTATAAAAAGGCAGTCCACCAGCCATCGTCGGGAGGCAGTCCACCAGCCATCGTAGAGAGGCAGTCAAATCACCATCCGCGTCGTAGTACAAGTAAACATAACATAACCGGGTAGAATAATCATACGGAAGAAGACGGAAGAATAAAGAAACACATTAAAAATTAAAAGAACCAAAAAGTGTTGTGATTTCTATTTCAGTTTCTGGCAAAGTTCCTGGTTTTCCCGATAAAGTCCTCGTGAATTATAAATATCTTGTAATTCAGGACCCTGGACAGACTGATGCATACCTCAGCCTCAGAAATAGGACATTACAAGTGGCGCCCGAGCAGGGACAGCCCCACGTCTACCGGGCCAGGGAACACGGATCACTCCCGTGCTGAACCACTAGACGCGTCAACCAGAAAAAAAATGCTGACCATGACTTCTGCCCGCCGCTCAACGGCCGGCAGACATAAGACCGAGGTAACGTCGGTAGGCGAAACGGTAGTGCCCATCAGTACAACCGTACGCCACCGACCAAGAAGTCATTAGGCAAAAACCCCCCAAGTAAGGAAGAAAAAAAAAGAGAGGAACGATGAACAACAATAACTGCAACAACGACGACATTATCGTCATCTCCTCGGACGAAGAATCAGAAGTCTCCACCACCAGCACCGAGGAAGACGAAGAGGAGCCACGGTACCCCAGATTCCGGCGAGAGAATCTGTGGTCTCCTCCACCGGGGGCTCCAACTGGCAACCGCTTCCCAAGGCCGACCACGCCGTCGTACTCGCCAAGGGCGTACGACGACGAGGATTGGCCAGGAACCCGGCCAACGTCCACGGCACCACCCGGGCGAAGCAGCCCCCCGCTGTTTACGCGCAGGCCAGCAGGTCACCGGCCCCAGGAATGCTGGCCCCCAAGAGCGGAACGCGGCCAGAAAGACGTCCCCCGCGACCCGCGATCAGGTCAGGGCTATAAACAGCCCACTCCGGAACCGAAGCCACTAGAAGAAGACGAGCCGTACGCACGACGCGTCTTCCAGGAGTTCGAACAGTACGTATACACGAACACGCCCTGGGGACTCCGAGTCACCAGAGTACACCTGACGGCAGTGGATGTACTCGTCCCCCCAGGACAGAGTGCAAAGAAGTACTGCGGACGGTACCGGAAACAATTTGGGACAGAATCGGAGGAGGAAGGTAAAAGTCCCGGCCCCAGCCGGAAAAGGCGCCGCTACGACTAAACGCGGCGCCCTACAACACCACCCCCTACCGGAAGAAAGGGGGGTGTAACGAACCATGGTGCCCCATGGTTCGTCACAACTAAGTAAAACCTCTAAACCTCTTTAAATATCTTTAAATGTATAAATCATATTAATTAATCATATAATTAATCATGTATTAATCATATAAATAAAAGCCAAGTAAGAATCTCCAAACTCCCTAAAGCTACATTCCTTTCCCACGGTACCGGTGCACACCGATCACCTTACCTGGGACATTGGACCCTTGTTGGGAGGCGATTGCTTAGGTAACCCTCGATTACCGGGCAAAACCCCCACATGCGCGAGCCAGTCAGCAGTCTCCGACTCTCCTTACCGGGGATATTGGACACTGACTGCAGGGAATGATTTGGTAACCTTCTCTCACCGATCTGCCCGTCTGCACGCGCAGACTATAATTCGGCCAGAGAGATTTATGTAAGAACCCTTCCCACGGTCTGGAGTAGAAATAAGATATCTATAAGACATTTATGGAAGGCCGGCCGATCTATAAAAAGGCAGTCCACCAGCCATCGTCGGGAGGCAGTCCACCAGCCATCGTAGAGAGGCAGTCAAATCACCATCCGCGGTAGAATAATCATACGGAAGAAGACGGAAGAATAAAGAAACACATTAAAAATTAAAAGAACCAAAAAGTGTTGTGATTTCTATTTCAGCTTCTGGCAAAGTTCCTGGTTTTCCCGATAAAGTCCTCGTGAATTATAAATATCTTGTAATTCAGGACCCTGGACAGACTGATGCATACCTCAGCCTGAAATAGGACATTACAACGTTTTATTAAAAACTTCGCCGACTATTCACGGCACATAACTAGATTATGTAAAAAGAATGTTCCATTTGAGTGGTCAGATGAATGCCAAAATGCATTTTTACACTTAAAAGATCAACTCATCAAACCAACTTTGTTACAATACCCAGACTTCACAAAAGAATTTTGTATAATAACGGATGCAAGTAAGCAAGCGTGTGGAGCGGTTTTAGCTCAAAACCATAAAGATCTCCAACTTCCTATTGCATACGCGTCCAGATCATTCACCAAGGGCGAAAGTAACAAAAGTACAACTGAACAAGAATTAGCAGCAATTCATTGGGCAATTACTCATTTTCGACCATATATTTATGGAAAACACTTTACAGTGAAAACGGACCACAGACCACTAACGTACTTATTTTCAATGGTCAATCCTAGCTCAAAACTTACACGCATGCGGCTCGAGTTAGAAGAATATGAGTTCACAGTAGAATATCTAAAGGGTAAAGACAATTACGTAGCAGATGCGTTATCAAGAATAACCATCAAAGATTTACAAGAAATACAAAAAACAGGAACAATACTAAAAGTCACTACCAGAAACCAAAGTAAACAGAAAAATTCCTGCGCAGGAACAGAAAAATTAGATTTGCCTAGGCAAACCCTAAATAAAGCTTCTCAGCCTAACGTATATGAAGTCATTGTAAATGACGAAGTACGAAAGGTGCGAATAACAGATTCAAAATGTTTGCTAAAACATAGGAAAAAAGTTATAGCAAGAATTGATGTTGGCAATATGTACACCAATGGAATTCTCGATTTAGGTCAGTTCTTCCAAAGGCTTGAATTACAAGCCGGTATACTAAAAATCAGCCAACTCAAGATGGCACCGAGCGATTTGAAATTATTTCAATAGAATCTTTTAAAACAATGGGCAATAAGATACTAAAATCATTAAGAGTAGCGCTACTCAAGCCGGTGACCCAAAAAAATAATGAGAAAGAAAAAGAAGCTATACTGTTTACATACCATGACGATCCCATACAAGGAGGACATACAGGCATAACAAAAACCTTGGCCAAGGTCAAAAGACATTATTTCTGGAAAGGTTTAACTCGCGATATAACCAAGTACATACGAAAATGTCCAAAATGCCAAAAAGCGAAAATAACTACGCATACTAAAACTCCATTAACAATAACTGATACACCTGTACATGCTTTTGACAGAGTGATAGTGGATACCATAGGTCCATTACCAAGATCAGAAAATGGCAACGAATATGCAGTCACTTTAATCTGTGACTTAACAAAATACCTAGTTGCCATCCCAATAACAAATAAAAGCGCAAACACGGTAGCAAAAGCTATCTTTGAAAAATGTATTCTGAAGTACGGTCCAATGAAGACGTTCATTACGGACATGGGTACAGAATATAAAAATTCAATCATTAACGACTTATGTAAATATCTAAAAATAGAAAACATAACGTCAACAGCGCACCACCATGAGTACATACGTTCATACATATCGGTTGATAAGACTGATTGGGACGTATGGCTCCAATATTTTGTCTTCTGCTTCAACACTACACCATCAATGGCACATAATTATTGTCCATATGAATTGGTATTCGGTAGAACACCAAATATACCAACACAATTTTATAGTATAGATAATATAGCACCTATATATAACATAGAAGATTACTCTAAAGAGAGTAAATATAGGTTAGAAATAGCTTATAAAAGAGCAAGAACTATGCTCGAGGAGAATAAGAGAAGAAATAAAATTATATATGACTCGAAAATAAAAGATTTAGAAATAGCAGTAGGAGATAAGGTTTTATTAAAAAACGAAGTAGGACATAAGTTAGACTTTAAATACACACATAATAATCTCGAATGAGAAAAATAAAAAACAAACAGTTCATAAAGATAGGCTAAAATTTTTTACTTCTTAAAAAAAAAAAAATAAAAATAAATATATTACATTACCCATTCATGAGTGTATTAATTTTAACTTTATCAAATCAAATTCAATAATTCAATTAAATATTTAAAGATTTCTTAAATATATATATATTGGTAAAAGCAAAATATACTATCAATTTTACTACATTTTTACAATTAGCAATACATAATAATAATAATAAGAATTAATTTTCATTTTTAAAATAACTACATATATTACGTTATTTTTCAAAAGGAGGGAGATGTAGTATGCATACATAGGCAATACCCACTGTACCAAGTGTTCTTAAGGGGAACACACTGTAACACTCTGTTGCAGTGTTTATGTAATTAAAAGTCCCAGGCATAACTCGAGCTATGGTATTACGATCGCCCAAGAATGCCTCGAGCGACATAAGTGCAGCGTCAACATATTCCCATGACTTGACGGCACATGCATACACATACATTTACATATTTCCTCGCGCCCTCGCTGTCAGCAGCGCTGGGCATATGCACATATACACATGTATATATATGAAATAAATAAATGCGGCCGCTCCGCTGCCGGCGTTGCTGGCGGCGCAGCTACGCTGGCCCTCAGCCAAGTAGAATTTAAGAAACATACAAAAGAGCATTCAATAAAATTATATCAGAAATGACGGATGTCTTTTCTTTAAAATCCCTATCTCTGGAAGATAATACACCACAATCAGGCTCCAGAATGTCATCAGGGAGATCGGCATCCCCGAGGACAGGGATCACCCAAGGGGGGAGTAGTTCACACATATTACAAGTTATCTCACCACCTTAACTTCATCATCTTGCGCCACCCCACACATAAACATCTTGCAGCGCTCAGTTCAGAAAGCTGACACAGCACTGACGCTGTTGTGGGCCGTCCCTCACTCCATTGGCCAACGGCCGTAGCCTGATTCTGGCGGATGTGCTGGGGTCAGCGAATTCCATTCTTGCATGAATGGTTCGCGAGCTGGGGATCTGGGAGTTAAGTTTTAGTTTTTAGAATTGAATGAATAAACGAACGGTTGTTCGCCTTCAAACTCCGACTCTGTCGTAAAATCAATTGCACCAGCTGAGCCTGAGAGGCCAGCGCTACAGGGGATCTAAAACACTCCCAACAAAGGGGCAGCCACCTAGACGTCGCTGCCACCACCACCCGCGCCCCGTGAGAACTTCCTGCGGCCGCCGCACGCCGCCGCCGCAGCAGTACATCAAAACATAATTTATATACTTTATAAAGATACATATACACTTAAAACAAATGCACGTACACTCTAAAACATTATTAGTTAACACAGTCACATAAATACACTATATGAAACACACAAATAATACATTGTATACACTTTAGAATAACTCTATATATATATTACATTATTCTTATTAAAAGGGGAGGTGTAGTATATTCATGCAGTGTGTTTGGGCTAATCAATTTTAACACCACTCTAGAGACAAATTGCAATATGACGCGGGCCCAGCGGCGGTCGCTGGCATTGCCCAAAAGTGATGCGTCTGCATCCAGACCAAGAACCTTGCGTAACAGGCATTGGGCAGCTACCGCCGCCGTCCGAAATCCGACGCCTCATATTGCATATTGACCGTGGGAGCCTTACGTAACGAGGCTTTGTTCCCACGTCAATACACCTGCATGGGGGCAACTCGCATTTATGATTGATTTCTGTATAAATATAAGTTTTAAATCAATAAAGATTCATTAATAAAACGGAACTTGCCAAGCGCGTTCATATACTTATTAAAATTTAGTTAGGGAACTTAAAAACAAATTGGACCTGGTAAAATAGAAACGATAACTCCCAAGAAGAGAAGTAAGAGGGGGTTGATTAACGGATTAGGGTCAGTAGTAAAGGAAATCACAGGAAATCTAGATGCAAAAGATGCGGAAAGATTAGAACAGGAGATCAGAAAGGTACAGGAGGAGGAGAGAAAGTTGAATGAAGAAATAAGTACACAGCAGAACATGGACAATAGGTTCATTATAATGTTTAAAAACTTAACTCAACATATTAACGAAAAACAGGTTAGGGTAAACTCTTTTATTAACAACTATAAAAACAGGATAAGTAAAACATTTGTGGAAGAAGATAGGAGATTTTATAGGATAGAATACATTGACAGAATTTCAATCACGATAGACATGAAAGCATTGAATCTTAACGAAGTAACGGAAAGCTTTCTATTAGAAAGGGTAGGAATAATTCCTAAGTTCACATTGAATAAAGAAGAATCACGAAGAATTATACAAAATTTAGAGGACCAAAGAGTTCAGATATCATCAGAGGAACACATGTATGAATTTTTAGAGCTAAAGGCTATAATGAATGGTACTGACATAATATTTTCAATAAGCCTACCAATTTTTAATAACGAAACGTATTTACTGAAAAGAATACTACCATTACCCATAAATAAAACGGAATTTGTAATAGCACCTAATTTTGTAGCTTATAATAAGAACAAAATTTATTATTATAAGAACAAATGTCAACAAATAAGGAAACTTTATACATGTAGAAATGATAAGATTGTAAAGAGAATCAACGAAGGTTGTTTGAGAAGTCTGATGAATGGAGAGGCAGCGGAGTGTGAGACAAAGGATATAGGATTCCGCAGAGAAATTTTCGAACCGGAAAAAGGATATATTCCAATTTTCAACGGCGAGAACGTGAAGATACAAACGGATTGCGAACCAGATGAAATATTCAGCGATCATTTTCAACGAATGCGGAGCAGTGGTTAACAACATCCAATACGAGGCAGTAGAGCAGCTAGAAGCGGGACACCTGAAGCTCGAGATTCCACAGATAAGGTCGATGAAGAAAAACAGAACAACTCAAGAATTGGGGGTCCACGAACTCAAGATGGAAGACATCAAAACTAACTTGGAAATTGGAAGAATGCGAACCGGAATGGTGATACAGGATACAACAACGTACGCAGCTCTCGGAGTACTACAGGTGGGTACGATATGCACCGTTTGGTTTTCAAAAAGGACGACCATCTACGCAACAACTACCCCGAACCCCACGTTCACCCCACGTTCCTCCGTTATGGTCGGTAGCTCAGACTGAGGGGGGAGGAGTTACCACCTCATCACCTTCCCTCGCCCCGACGAAACCACTTCGGCTAGCATAGCAAGACAAACATCAACAACGTCAACTCTGCAACAAAGTTGCACCGGCTCCAATTGCACAAACAAGACCAGACCTCAGCAACCAAACATCCGTTCCGATTGAAGAACGAAGAGTAAGCAGATTCTCTGCCAGCCAAAAGAGCAAGGCCAGCAAATTGTAACTAAGCTTAAAACCTAAGAATGAAAATTAGAATCAGAATATAATTGAACTTCAAACACTCCGGTTGTATTTAATTCGCATCAAACCACTAAATACAAGGAATATTCCAAGATCACAGATCTTACACCAACCTAAGATCATAACCCGCGCCACTGTAGAATACAGCAAGACGCTATATTCGGTCATAGACCAGAGGCCTGTAGAAGCAATCCATGTAAGCAACGACGATCTAAAATTAGCGATTAGAACCAAAATTGACAAGGCACAAAAGGCCAATCTCGACAGGCTTAACATCAGGAGGCAGAACAGAGTCTTCGAAGTGGGCGAAAAGGTTTACCCAAGGAATAACAAAAGACTAAGGAACAAGCTAACCCCGCTGTACACAAAAGAACGTGTACAAGCGGACCTTGGAACGTCCGTTCTAATTAGGAGGAGGGTGGTCCATAAGGACAATCTGAAATAATCAAAAACTTTTCGTATACAATTACTACAGATCTAAGTTATCATTCCCGCAGGTTTGCCGGAATACTCCTCCTCACCGACTTTTCTCATGCAAACTATATCCCTGTACTGGATGGCGATATGTTGGTATGGGAACACCGTAACTACTTGAGGCACTCAACTAATTTGACCGAATTCACGAGCATTATAGATGAGACCGTTAAAATGTTCGAGTTGTTCCCGCATTCGCATATGCGAAAACTATTAGAGGTAGACAAAGAACATGCAAAAAATCAGTTGTCCGCTTTAATGATACATCATAGGATGGCCAGAAGCCTAGACTTCCTGCGGACAGCCCTAAAGGTCGTAGCAGGTACCCTCGACGCGTCGGACTTCGGAAAAATAAGAATAACAGAAGCACAGCTTATAGAGTCAAACAAAAGACAGGTACTGATTAACACAGAGGCACAGAAAAAGATTAACCTTCTAACCAATACTGTTAATAAGATCTTAAAAGAAAAACAAGGCGACTTGGTGGACACCGCGCACCTGTATGAGACGTTACTGTCAAGAAACAGGATGCTAATTTCGGAAGTCCAAAATCTCATGCTTACGATCACACTTGCCAAAGCGAATATAATAAACCCCATAATTTTTGACCACAATGATCTAAAAACTATTTTTACCGAACAGCTCACAGAGGTCCCAGTAGTTAATTTAATGGGAGTATCGAATATAAGAATTTTTATACCCGTACGCAAAAAAGAGTTAAGGGGTATATTAGATTTGTGGTAAAAGTGGATGTGTGTAACGCAGAGAAGGAGACGTTTCCGACCCCATAAAGTATTTATATTCTTGATCAGCATCAATAGCCGAGTCGATAGAGCCATGTCTGTCTGTCCGTCTTGTTTGACGCCTTGATCTCAGAGACTATAAGAGGTAGAACAACCAAATTTGGTTTCCAGACATATGTGATATCACACTGCTACAAGTGTTTTTCAAAATTTCGCCTCGCTCCCTTCCGCCCACACAAAAGACGAAAATCTGTGGCAGGCACATTTTTAAAGATACGATAAAATTAAAGACGCATTATCGTAGAAAATGACCATATCTACCAGACTGCCGAATCTGAATCAGATCGGATCATAATTATAGCCAGAATGAAGAAATTAATTTTCAGTTGGCTCCCCTGCCCCCTCCTGCCAACGACAACACAACTCATTTTCCTTCTCGCTCGTGTAGTATGCGCACATAGTTGGTACCCACTGTACCAACAATACTTAAAGAATATACACTATAACACTTTGTTGCAGTTACGTAAACAAGTCCCAGACATAGCTCGGGTGAAACATAATACGATCACCCAAGTTGTGCCTCGAGCGACTTAAATGTATCGTCATCATATTCTCATAGCTTGACGATACATAAAGTACACGCGCATCCGATTCCCCCCGCGCCCCCCGCTATCAGCAGCGCTGGGCATATATATAACGATATATAAATGCGGCCGCTCCGCTGCCGACGTTGCTGGCAGCGCAGCTACGCTGGCTAAGTAGAACCTAAGATACATTTCAGTAAGACATTCAATAAATCAAACCTCAAGAGAACGGATGTTCTCAAAATATATAGTTCCGTCTTTTATCTTTTTCTACATGGCGACCGTGACAGCTATGGACTCGGTCCATAGTTGGTGAAAACAAACTAACTAAAATAAAACTAGTGCAAGTGTTAAATGGGCTTTAATCAAACGAAGTAAAGTTGATCGTTACGTTACGTTACATGCAAGCTGTTATACAATTATGGGACACCAGACAGATATATAAACAGATGCAGATAGAATGGTTGAAAATTCGTGACATTTTGTTAAGAAACTATTGAATATGTTTGCCTTGAAAAAAAAAAAAACCCAACAAGAAAAATAAAAGAAGATAAAGACCTGAAAAGGCACCGACAACGCTATATAGAGCGTATTTCAATGACCTGTGCGATGACCGGCACCGGCACCGCCTGAGCCCATAGGCCCCGGACAACTGCAGCGGCAAACATTACGCGTGAGAGGCCTCTCGCCCCTTACGCCATCGGTGGAAAAACTGGAGACGGATCTCCTCAACGCTGCTCCTATCGAGCAAAGGGACAAGCCAAGCCTACAGGAGGCTCTGGAGGCTTGTCCAACCGATGGACCACGCCCACTCACAATAGCTGAGTACCGGGCACGGCAGCAGCAGCAACAGCAGCCTAAACAGAAAAAGAAGCGGGGAGCCAAGGAAATGGTGCGCACCGCAACGGGAGAAGACGACAAAAAAAAAACCACATGCAAGAATTATCCAAAATTAATGCGGAACTTCGCACTAGTGCGGAGAAACGTAAATAAGGCTGCAGTTATGCAAATGCCTTCATTTACCATTAATATAAAATAATTTTAAAAACCACAAGCAGATGCGTGAAAACGCTGCTTGGAAACACTAACCAATTTTTTTTTAACGAAAGGCTATGACTAACAACATATGGCTGATATTGAAATTATATCGAGCAAACCAATGTAAACCAGCCATATGACCTAAAACACTATTTCCTAGCAGATACACTATCTTTCTTACTTCACTAAATTCCGAATACATATATATGACTTGAACTTTCAAATTGAGAGTTTGTTTTCTCCTGATCTAATCTAATTTCAATTAAAAAAAAAAAAACACAACCACAAACATGGGTTGGTTTGGTTCAGATGATAGCCAAACCAAAGACAATACGGCCAACGTGGTCAATAATGTCAAAATAATCGACCACAGAGATGGTATCCAAGCCCTGTTTGTGTTGCTTCTAATACTGACCATAGTCAGTTCATTACAGTTCTTGCTAACATTATATGTTAAGCATAATAAGATCATAAAAAAAAGATATATGAGTAGGGCAAATGATTTGGATAGGGTTTGAGAATAACATTCAAATTTTAATATATAAAAAAAAAAATTTTTAGCCATTAAAGTTAAAATGAAATGGAATGGCAAAATATTAATGAGACATTAGTTAGAATAAAAGAAAATTTTGATAAGTCATACAAGTGTCTTACACAAAATAGGCCAATCCTAAGAGCTACAGTGAATAAGCATGCAACCATATTAGTTGAGTGTTTTAACGAGGCACGTAAGCTAATACATGATAATAGAGAACGCATAAAAGAACAAAATTGGTCACAGGTATCAAAATACCTGATCAAACTTCGATCAAATTTAATATCGATTCAAGACAAATTCCACATGGATATTTCAATCCCAACAGTTTTGAATACTCCATTGTCCATAGACATAGAACAACCTGAAACAAGTCAAAATATGGAAGTTGACCAACAGGTTGAATTACTTGATCATGAAACAAACGTGGAAGAAAAAGATCTACACGATCTAACGATCCAAGCTGTATTAACAGTACCACAATATCAAGAATTGTCTGATTCCGATTCACTGAATAGTGTGATAGAACGAAAACACATCAGAATGGCAGACGACACAATTGGCCAACGGGCATATATCAAAGATATTTCGCACGCCATACCTGAATTTAATGGACAGAAACTTCATTTGCAACGATTCATAGCAGCAATTAAATTAGTTAACCTAACAAAAGGACCTCCATGAATCCTTAGCAATCGAAGTAATAAAATCAAAGATTATAGGAACAACACTGTACAAAGTTCAAGAACTTAACACAATAGACGAAATCATAAAGAAACTAAAAGACACTATAATCGGTGAAACATCTGACGTTGTCAAAGCAAAACTGACAAAAGTATGCCAAAAAGGGAAAACAGCAACACAATATACCACAGAAATCGACAATTTGCGAAAACTACTTGAAGCTTCGTACATCGATGAAGGGCTACCAGCCGAACATGCTGATAAATTCAGTACAAAAGAAGCCATTAACACAATGGCTAAAAATTGTGAGCATGGTAAACTAAAAAACATTTTAGAGGCAGGTAACTTCACAACCATGAACGATGCCGTCACAAAGTATATACAATGTAGTACTGAAATGACGGGCAACGCAAGTTCAATACTGTACACACGAAGAGGACAAGCCTACCGCGGTAGTAACTACCGAAGTAACTATCGAGGTAGAGGAAATGGTAGTGGCTACTACAATAACAACAATTCTAATAGTAACTATCAGTCAATTAATTATAGAGGTCGTGGTACTTATAGAGGAAATAACCGTGGTAACGGCACATCCCATAACAACCAAAATTACGTCAGAAATGGGAACACAAGACACAACAATAATGTCCGTGTTACCCAGACGGCTTCGGGAAACACCCAAACTCCTTTAGATACTCCAAATTATTAAAAGCAAAGGTTCAAACCATCAATCTCAATCTTAACATTTTCGTGTCATTTGACAATGCCACAACAGGAAAACATCTAACATTCCTAGTAGATACAGGAGCGAACATATCGCTAATAAAAGAAACTTCAGATGTCTTCAACGACATACAAATAAATAGTAAAATAGATATTCAAGGCATAGGTGAAGGTATTATAAAATCCCTAGGCCTTGCCCCAATAGAGCTACAGACAGATAATTACATAATTCCACACAATTTCCATTTAGTTAACAAAAATTTCGCAATCCCATGTGATGGAATAATAGGGATCGATTTCATAAAAGCACTAAATTGTCAAATTGATCTGAAACCTTCAGAAGACTGGTTTATAATACGACCAGATAATATAGACATTCAAATTTATGTTCCAATAACATACAGTTCTGGTAACAATACAATACTTCTACCAGCAAGATCACAAGTTGTCCGAAAAGTAGAACTAACTTCGAGTGAAGATAGTGTGCTAATCCCAAACCAGGAAATTCAAACTGGTATTTATGTTGCAAACACCGTTGCAACCACTCGAAACGCATTTGTTCGATTACTAAATATAACCACTAGAGACCAGTGTAGTATGCATATATATAGCCAATACCCACTGTACCAAGAGTACTTAAAAGGGAACACACTGTAACACTTTGTTGCAGTGTTTATGCAATAAACATTCCCAGGCATATTCAGTGCGACGAAATACGATCACACATATATGCCTGGTACTACATTAGTGCAGCGTCAGCATGTATAGCATAGCCGACGGCACTTTAATATGATCCACACAAGCATGTGCATATTCACCTCGCGCCCCCCGCTCTTAGAAGCGCTGGGCATATAATACGAATAAACATAAGCGGCCGCTCGCTGCCGGCGTCTCCGATAGCGCAGCTACGCGGCCCTAGCTAAGAACCCTTTATGTAAAAGATCCAACGAAGTCAATAAAATCACTTGAACCAAGACGGATGTCTTGGTTCGCTATTACAACTTATTCTTATTCAAACGTTAAATGTTTATTAAATAATACATGGCGACCGTGACAGGACTACAAAGTGACCGAAAAATAATGGTTTGCAGTCCTCAAGGAATTCAGGGGTACCTGTGAGTGAGCGGATGCACCACAGCCCCAACAGGACTGTGTCCTGGTGCAGGACAAGCTACCAGAAGTTGACGGCAATGCACATTTGTGTGCAGTCAAGGACAATTTTTGGGAAATAAATTTGATGAAAGACCTTTCAAAGGCACCGACAACGCTACAGAGAGCGTGCAACGACATAACAATGACCTGTGCGAAGACCAGCACCGGCACCGCCTGAGCTCAGAGGCCACGGACATCAGCAGCAGCAACAACAAGCGTGAGAGGCCTACCGCCCCTTACGCCAACGAGGGAAAACTGGAGATAGATCTCCTGAACGCTGCTCCTATCGAGCAAAGGGACAAGCCAAGCCTACAGGAGGCGTTAGAGGCTTGTCCAATCGATGGACCACGCCCACTCACGATAGCTGAGTACCGGGCATGGCAGCAAAAACCAACAAAACCCAAAAAGAAGCGTGGGAGGGGGGGGGGGGGGGGAGACGAACTAAACTCCTCCGCCAACGACGGCTGGCAAAAGAGATGCTAGCTGTCGCAACGCAAGACGAGGAGAAAAGGCAACACCAGGAGGAAATCAACAAGATCGACAAAGAACTTTGCAAGAGCAAAGTAACGTAAATAAGGCTGCATTCATTTGCCATTGCCTTCATTTACCATTAATCTTAATTAAAACCACTCAAGTTGCTGCGTGAAAACGCTACTTGAACAAACTAACCAAACAAATAGGCTTTGACTAATACATATGGCTGGTAATTTAACTTTAATTTTACCGATGTAAACCAGCCATATGCCCTAACTACTATCTTCATTATTTCACTTCTATAAAGAAGAAATTTTAACAAAATACATACATATGTATATATCCAAGTAGTGCAGAATTTGTTTTTTCTCAAAATCAAAAGAAATTTTATGTATAAAAAAAAAAAAACCATGGGTTGGTTCGGGTCTGACGATAGTCAGACCAAAGACAATACGGCCAACGTGGTCAATAATGTCAAAATTATTGATCACACAGATGGTATTCAAGCCTTATGGCTTTTGTTGCTGATCTTAACGATCGTAAACGTTCTGCAGTTTCTCTTAACATTGTATGTTAAACATAACAAGATTATCAAGAAAAGATATATGAGTAGGGCAAACGATTTAGACAGGGCTTGAAATCAGAAAAACAAAAATTTTTGGTAATTAAATAAAAACTTTTAAATTGAAACAGAATTGATTACACTAGTCAACACGATTTTTCCTCAAGGAACAAAACGAACTTTTTCTTAAAGATTTGGGGCTTAGAAATGGTTTGATGATATTTTTTTTTTTTCTATGGCAGAACTTTTTTTTAAAGAATTTTTGAAAACTGGTATTTTTTTTTAAAGCTTTTTTCAGAGGTAACGCTTGTTTTTTTCACATAACTCTAGTATCTTACGTCTGGTTGTAAAGAACTTTGCTATTTTGAAAAGATAATTGACGCAGCTAGAAGTTGATGCCAAACACTTTGTGATTTCAGCTTACCGTCTGGGAAATATAAAGCATTGAAATGCAAAAATGATGATTTTTGTGGGTATTTTTAACGAAATTTTGACTTTAAAAACTCAGGAAAAGTCGAAAAAAAATTATATCTTGTGTCCTCTATTTTTTTGTGTATAGGTGCGTTAATTTGGCGTCGTTTAAGGTATCGCTCATAAAAATCTATGGAGAGACTTTGGAGTCTGCCAATTGGGAACAAAGCAAACGAGCAAGGGTTGTACATTTGGTACCTGATCGCGTTCCTTTGTTCCCAATTGGCAGTTGGGCCGCCGCCTTCAAAAAGGTATTTTTTGTTCATTTTTTCCATATTTTAGGTTTGGTTAACGAATTTTAGCTCCAAAGTGTCTCCATATCTTAATGAGCGATACCTTGTCATTGTCATTTGACAATGCCACAACAGGAAAACATCTAACATTCCTAGTAGATACAGGAGCGAACATATCGCTAATAAAAGAAACTTCAGATGTCTTCAACGACATACAAATAAATAGTAAAATAGATATTCAAGGCATAGGTGAAGGTATTATAAAATCCCTAGGCCTTGCCCCAATAGAGTTACAGACAGATAATTACATAATTCCACACAATTTCCATTTAGTTAACAAAAATTTGGCAATCCCATGTGATGGAATAATAGGGATCGATTTCATAAAAGCACTAAATTGTCAATTGTATGATCTGAAACCTTCAGAAGACTGGTTTATAATACGACCAGATAATATAGACATTCAAATTTATGTTCCAATAACATACAGTTCTGGTAACAATACAATACTTCTACCAGCAAGATCACAAGTTGTCCGAAAAGTAGAACTAACTTCGAGTGAAGATAGTGTGCTAATCCCAAACCAGGAAATTCAAACTGGTATTTATGTTGCAAACACCGTTGCAACCACTCGAAACGCATTTGTTTCGATTACTAAATATAACCCCTAGAGACCAGTGTAGTATGCATATATATAGCCAATACCCACTGTACCAAGAGTACTTAAAAGGGAACACACTGTAACACTTTGTTGCAGTGTTTATGCAATAAACATTCCCAGGCATATTCAGTGCGACGAAATACGATCACACATATATGCCTGGTACTACATTAGTGCAGCGTCAGCATGTATAGCATAGCCGACGGCACTTTAATATGATCCACACAAGCATGTGCATATTCACCTCGCGCCCCCGCTCTTAGAAGCGCTGGGCATATAATACGAATAAACATAAGCGGCCGCTCGCTGCCGGCGTCTCCGATAGCGCAGCTACGCGGCCCTAGCTAAGAACCCTTTATGTAAAAGATCCAACGAAGTCAATAAAATCACTTGAACCAAGACGGATGTCTTGGTTCGCTATTACAACTTATTCTTATTCAAACGTTAAATGTTTATTAAATAATACATGGCGACCGTGACAGGACTACAAAGTGACCGAAAAATAATGGTTTGCAGTCCTCAAGGAATTCAGGGGTACCTGTGAGTGAGCGGATGCACCACAGCCCCAACAGGACTGTGTCCTGGTGCAGGACAAGCTACCAGAAGTTGACGGCAATGCACATTTGTGTGCAGTCAAGGACAATTTTTGGGAAATAAATTTGATGAAAGACCTTTCAAAGGCACCGACAACGCTACAGAGAGCGTGCAACGACATAACAATGACCTGTGCGAGAGACCAGCACCGGCACCGCCTGAGCTCAGAGGCCACGGACATCAGCAGCAGCAACAACAAGCGTGAGAGGCCTACCGCCCCTTACGCCAATCGGGGGAAAACTGGAGATAGATCTCCTGAACGCTGCTCCTATCGAGCAAAGGGACAAGCCAAGCCTACAGGAGGCGTTAGAGGCTTGTCCAATCGATGGACCACGCCCACTCACGATAGCTGAGTACCGGGCACGGCAGCAAAAACCAACAAAACCCAAAAAGAAGCGGGGGGGGGGAGACGAACTAAACTCCTCCGCCAACGACGGCTGGCAAAAGAGATGCTAGCTGTCGCAACGCAAGACGAGGAGAAAAGGCAACACCAGGAGGAAATCAACAAGATCGACAAAGAACTTTGCAAGAGCAAAGTAACGTAAATAAGGCTGCATTCATTTGCCATTGCCTTCATTTACCATTAATCTTAATTAAAACCACTCAAGTTGCTGCGTGAAAACGCTACTTGAACAAACTAACCAAACAAATAGGCTTTGACTAATACATATGGCTGGTAATTTAACTTTAATTTTACCGATGTAAACCAGCCATATGCCCTAACTACTATCTTCATTATTTCACTTCTAATAAAGAAAAAATTTTAACAAAATACATACATATGTATATATCCAAGTAGTGCAGAATTTGTTTTTTCTCAAAATCAAAAGAAATTTTATGTATAAAAAAAAAAAAGACGGACTTGGGTAGTCGCTTCTGGGAAAGAACGGCCAACGTGGTCAATAATGTCAAAATTATTGATCACAATATTATTCAAGCCTTATGGCTTTTGTTGCTGATCTTAAGATCGTAAAACGTTTTACATTTTCACATTGTATGTTAAACATAACAAGATTATCAAGAAAAGATATATGAGTAGGCAAACGATTTAGACAGGGCTTGAAATCAGAAAAACAAAAATTTTGGTAATTAAATAAAAACTTTTAAATTGAAACAGAATTGATTACACTAGTCAACACGATTTTTCCTCAAGGAACAAAACGAACTTTTTCTTAAAGATTTGGGGCTTAGAAATGGGATATTTTTTTTTTCTTGGCAGACTTTTTAAAGAATTTTGGAAACTGGTATTTTTTTAAAGCTTTTCAGAGGTAACGCTTGTTTTTTTCACATAACTCTAGTATCTTACGTCTGGTTGCAGAACTGCTATTCTGGAAAGGATAATTGACGCAGCTAGAAGTTGATGCCAAACACTTTGTGATTTCAGCTTACTGTCCTGGGAAATATTTCATTGAAATGAATAATGATGGGGGGTATTTTTAACGAAATTTTGACTTTAAAAACTCAGGAAAAGTCGAAAAAAAATTATATCTTGGGTCCCCTATTTTTTTGTGTATAGGTGCGTTAATTTGGCGTCGTTTAAGGTATCGCTCATTAAAATCTATGGAGAGACTTTGGAGCAAACGAGCAAACGAGCAAGGGTTGTACATTTGGTACCTGATCGCGTTCCTTTGTTCCCAATTGGCAGTTGGGCCGCCGCCTTCAAAAAGTATTTGTTCATTTTTTCCATATTTTAGGTTTGGTTAACGATAAGCCCCAAAGTGTCTCCATAGATCTTAATGAGCGATACCTTAAACGACCCAAATTAACGCACCTTTACACAAAAATCTAAATATAATTTTTTTCGACTTTTCTGTAATTTTTAAAGTCATTCGTTAAAAAACAAAAATCATATTTTTGCATTTCAATGCTTTATATTTCCAGACGCTAAGCTGAAAAAAAGTATTGGCTCAACTGCTGTTAAATTACCTTTTCAAAATAGCAAAGTTCTGTACAAGCCAGCGTTTAAAGTTATGTGAAAAAGTTTCGCTACCTCTGAAAAAAGCTTAAAAAAAAATACCAGCTTCAAAAATTTTCAAAAAAAAGTTCTGCATAGAAAAAAAACCATAATTCTTTAAAAAATTTTAAAGTCAGATAAAACAAAAAGTGTTTGGACCTTGAGGAAAAAAAAGTTCGGTTATTGTCGAGAATTGTTATCAAACAAAATAATGCCAACATTAGAGGCCATTAGGAAAGTCCACATTAGGGACCAAAAGTTTTCGGCTAGAATCCAACAATTGGTCTCAACGACCTCTAAGAGCATATTAGAGCTCGAATATATGTACATGGATACATATCAATTAGATTTTTCCCTTTTAATTGATTGTCGAGAACACAGAAAGCAATCGTATTAACTACCATTCCAGGTATAATAGTTAAGTCAATCATTACTGAGAATTCTATTCTGGGCAGAGTCATTGACTTTGTAGTATTTAGAAATTAAATCCCAATAATGGAATGGAATGAAATCCTTAATTCACTATTAGACATCAAAAATAGGTTTGATAAATCTTATAAGTCCATTACGCAAAACAGGCAGATACAAAAGGCAACAATTGAAAAGCATGCGTTTATATTAGTTGAATGCTTTAATGAAGCACGCCAGCTAATCCACATAAATAGGACAAATATCATAGATAAAAATTGGTCGAAAGTATCAAAGCTCTTGATCAGACTTCGATCGAACTTGATAACGATCCAAAATAAATTCAAATTGGATATTTCAATCCCCACAATACTTAATACTCCTATAAACATAGACATTGAAAAACCAGGATCAAGCCAAGACAAGGAAATTGACCTTGCCGATCCAGCTGAGGAATCAGTAGAAGAACAGGAAATTGAAGAAAAAGATCTACACGATCTAACAATCCTCGCGGTACTAAAAATACCAGAAGTAGAGGAAGAGGAGCTAGACTTTTCGGACTCAGATTCTTTTAATAGTGTAACGGAAATAAAACCCGTTGCAATGGCCGATGAAACGATTGCCCAACGGGCATATATTAAAGACATTTCACACGCTATCCCTGAATTCAATGGACAAAAGATCCATATGCAGAGATTCATTACTGCCATTAACTTAGTCAATTTGACAAAAGGGCCTTATGAATCTCTAGCTGTCGAAGTGATAAAATCCAAAATCATCGGCTCTACACTATACAAAGTCCAGGATGAAACGACCATCCAGTCGATCATTCAAAAATTGAAAACTACAATTGTCGGTGAAACATCTGACGTAGTTAAGGCCAAAATGGCAAAAATATGCCAAAAAGGCAAAACAGCCACAGAATTTACAAAAGAAATCGACGAGATGAGAAAACTCCTAGAAGCATCATACATCGATGAGGGTCTGCCAGCTGAGCACGCTGATAAATTCAGCAGCAAAGAAGCCATTAGCACAATGGTTAAAAATTGTGAGCATGGCAGACTTAAGACCATTCTAGAAGCAGGCACATTCCCTACAATGAATGATGCCATAACAAAATATATCCAATGTTCCACTGACATGACTGGTAATGCAAATTCCATATTGTATACCAGACGAGGTCAGGCATACCGCAGTAGTACCTATAGAGGTAACTATCGTGGTAGAGGAAATGGCCGTGGTTATAACAACATCAACAGTTATAACAATAATCAGCATTCAAATAACTATAGAGGTGGTGGTGGTGGTTATAGAGGAAATAACCGTGGAAACGGAAACACCTATAACAACCAATACGACAATAATAGAGGTACACGACAAAACAACGTCCGTGTTACCCAAACGGCTTCGGGAAACTCCCAAGCACCTTTAGATATTCAACAATAAAAACAACGGTTCATACCATCAATCTCAATTTTAATATTTTCGTGTCATTTAACAATGCACACACAGGAAAAAAATTAAAATTCCTAGTAGATACAGGAGCGAACATATCGCTAATAAAAGAAAATTCTGATGTCTTTAATGACATAAAATCAGAAACAATAATAGATATTCAAGGTATAGGCGATGGTATTATAAAATCCCAAGGCCTTGCCCCACTAGAGCTTCAGACAGACAAATATATAATTCCACACAATTTCCATTTAGTAACAAAAAATTTCGCAATCCCATGTGATGGAATAATAGGGAATAGGAATATACCTTCAGACGATTGGTTCATAATACGAACAAATAATATCAATATCCAATTTATGTATCAATATATCAATTTATGTTCCAATAACATACAGTGCTGGTAACAATACCATACTTCTACCAGCAAAATCACAAGTTGTCCGAAAAATAGAACTAACTTCAACTGAAGATAGTGTTCTAATACCAAACCAGGAAGTCCAAACTGGTATTTATGTTGCAAACACTGTTGCAACCACGCAAAATGCATTCGTCCGATTATTAAATACAACTAATACCGACCAATTGGTCAATATAAATAATTTAAAATATGAACCACTTTCGAATTACAATGTAATTCAAACCTCTCCTAGAGTAAGAGAAGAAACTGTTTTAGCTCAACTTACAAAAAACTTCCCAAATCAATTTAAACCACAATTAACGAAACTATGTTCTAAATATAGTGACATATTCGGACTTGACAACGAATCTATAACAACAAATAACTTTTATAAACAAAAATTGAGATTGAAAGATGACGAACCAGTATATATAAAAAATTATCGAAGCCCGGATAGCCAAGTTGAAGAAATACAGAAACAAGTAGGGAAATTAATAGACGACAAAATAGTCGAACCATCAGTGTCAGAATACAACAGCCCCCTTCTGCTTGTACCAAAGAAAGCCCTTCCGGGCAATGAACAAAAGAAATGGCGATTAGTAGTTGACTATCGTCAAATAAACAAAAAACTTCTGTCCGATAAATTTCCATTACCTAGAATTGAGGACATTTTGGATCAACTAGGTAGAGCGAAATACTTCTCATGCCTTGACTTAATGTCAGGTTTTCATCAAATTGAACTAGAAGAAAGTTCAAGAAACATAACGTTTTTTCAACGAGCAATGGCTCATATCGCTTCACGCGATTACCATTTGGTTTAAAAATAGCGCCAAATTCATTTCAAAGAATGATGACTATTGCATTCTCTGGACTTGAAGCTTCGCAAGCATTCCTATATATGGACGATCTTATAGTCATTGGTTGTTCCGAAAAACATATGCTCAAAAACCTACAAGATATTTTTGAGGTATGCTAGAAACACAACCTGAAATTACATCCACAAAAATGTTCATTTTTTATGCATGAAGTGACCTTTCTCGGTCATAAATGCACTGATAAAGGAATCTTGCCAGATGACAAGAAATATGACGTCATCAACAATTATCCAGTCCCGCATGACGCGGACAGCGCTAGAAGATTCGTTGCATTCTGCAATTATTACAGACGTTTTATTAGAAACTTCGCCGACTATTCCCGGCACATAACTAGATTATGTAAAAAGAATGTTCCATTTGAGTGGACAGATGAATGTCAAAATGCATTCCAGCATCTAAAAGATCAACTTATAAAACCAACTCTATTACAATACCCAGACTTCACAAAGGAATTTTGTATAATAACGGATGCAAGTAAGCAAGCGTGTGAAGCGGTTTAAACTCAAAACCATAAAGACCTCCAACTTCCTATAGCATACGCGTCCAGATCATTCACCAAGGGTGAAAGTAATAAGAGTACAACAGAACAGGAATTAGCAGCCATTCACTTAAAAATTAATCATTTTCGACCATATATTTATGGAAAACATTTTACAGTGAAAACTGAAAATAGACCGCTTACGTATCTATTTTCGATGGTTAACCCAAGTTCTAAACTTACACGCATGCGGCTCAAACTAGAAGAATATGACTTCACAGTAGAATATCTAAAGGGTAAAGATAATTTTGTGGCAGATGCAATGTCGCGCATAACAATAACAGAACTCAAAAATATAACAACCAATATAAGAAAAGTCACTACAAGATATCAAAGTAGACAAAAATCCTGCGCAGGAGAACAGAAAATAGAATTGCAAACGCAATCTAAAGAAAATGCTTCAAAGCCCAACGTATATAACGTCATTAATAACGACGAAGTACGAAAAGTAGTGACCTTGCATGTAAACAATAATTTATGTTTTTTCAAACATGGAAAGAAAATTACAGCAAGATATGAGATTAGCGATTTGTATACTAATGGAACCCTTGACTTAGGTCAGTTCTTCCAAAGGCTTGAAAAGCAAGCCGGTATACACAACATCAGCCAACTCAAAGTGGCACCGTGGGAAAATATCTTTGAACAAGTTTCAATAGATAATTTTAAACAAATGGGCAATAAAATATTAAAAACATTAAGAGTAGCGCTACTCAACCCGGTGACCCTAGTAAAAGAAAGGAAAGAAAAAGAAGCAATAATGTCTACATTACATGACGATCCAATTCAAGGAGGACATACAGGCATAACAAAAACCTTGGCCAAGGTCAAAAGACATTACTTTTGGAAAAATATGAATAAAGAAATAACAGAGTACATTCGTAAATGTCAAAAATGCCAAAAATCGAAAACGACTAAACATACAAAAACTCCTTTAACAACAACAGAAACCCCAAAAACGGTATTTGACAGGGTAATCGTGGATACAATTGGTCCACCACCCAAATCAGAAAACGGCAACGAATATGCGGTTACTTTAATATGTGATTTAACCAAATATTTAGTTGCGATACCAGTAGAAAACAAAAATGCTAGTACAATAGCAAAAGCTATATTTGAAGAATTTATTCTGAAGTACGGTCCAATGAAGACGTTCATTACGGACATGGGAACAGAATATAAAAACTCAATCATTAACGACTTGTGTAAATATATGGAAATAAACAACATAACTTCCACAGCAAATCACCACCAGACCGTAGGAACTGTAGAAAGAAGTCACAGAACCTTTAATGAGTATATACGTTCGTATATATCAGTTGATAGAACTGATTGGGACGTATGGCTTAAATATTTTGTCTTTTGCTTCAATACAACACCATCCCTTTCGCATAGCTATTGCCCATACGAGTTAGTATTTGGCAAGACTAGTAATCTACCAAAGTACTTTAATAGCATAGGTAATATAGAACCTATATATAATATAGAAGATTATGCTAAAGAAAGCAAATATAGATTAGAAGTAGCATATAAAAGAGCCAGAATCATGTTAGAAGATGGCAAACAAAAACAAAAAATTAGGTACGACGCTAGTAGTTTAGATTTTGAACTAAAAATAGGAGACCAGGTTTTATTAAAAAATGAAACAAGTTAGACTATAAATATAAAGGACCATATAGAGTAGAAAATATCGGAGAAAGAGATAACGTCACAATCTCCGATAATAAACAGAAAACTCAGACAGTCCATAAGGATAGACTAAAACTTTATAACTCATAGATAGAATTAGTATGGCCATACATAAGTATATCCATAGGAATATATCAAATCTTTTTAATTTTTTACTAAAAAAAAAAAAAAACAAACACTTTTAATTAAAATTATTAATAAAAAAAAAAAAAATTTTTTTTTTTAAAAAACTTTATTTTTTAACTGTGGGATATATATATATATGTATTAACTTCATTTAATTAAAAAAAAGAAACAATAAAAAAAAATTTTTTTTCTTTTTCTAAATACATTTTTCTAAATATCTATCATATATTAAAATTACAAAATAACTTCATAAATATTACGTTATTTTTCAAAAGGAGGGAGATGTAGTATGCATATATATAGCCAATACCCACTGTACCAAGAGTACTTAAAAGGGAACACACTGTAACACTTTGTTGCAGTGTTTATGCAATAAACATTCCCAGGCATATTCAGTGCGACGAAATACGATCACACATATATGCCTGGTACTACATTAGTGCAGCGTCAGCATGTATAGCATAGCCGACGGCACTTGAACATGATCCACACAAGCATGTGCATATTCCCCTCGCGCCCCCCGCTCTCAGAAGCGCTGGGCATATAATACGAATAAACATAAGCGGCCGCTCCGCTGCCGGCGTCTCCGACAGCGCAGCTACGCGGCCCTAGCTAAGAACCCTTTATGTAAAAGATCCAACGAAGTCAATAAAATCACTTGAGCCAAGACGGATGTCTTGGTTCGCTATTACAACTTATTCTTATTCAAACGTTAAATGTTTATTAAATAATACACCAGCTAATTAATTTAAATAATTTAAAATATGAACCACTTTCGAATTACAACTCCTGAAATAAGGGAACAAACTGTCCTAGCTCAGCTCACAAAGAACTTTCCAGTTGCATTCAAACAACCATTAACGGAATTATGTTCCAAATATAGTGACATATTCGGACTTGACACCGAATCAATAACAACAAATAATTTGTATAAACAGAAATTGAGATTGAGGGATGATGAACCAGTATACATAAAAAACTATCGAAGCCCGCATAGCCAAGTTGAGGAAATACAAAAACAAGTAGGAAAATTAATAGAGGACAAAATAGTCGAACCATCCGTGTCAGAGTACAACAGCCCCCTTTTATTAGTACCAAAGAAAGCCCTTCCAGGCACAGAGCAAAAGAAATGGCGATTAGTAATTGACTATCGTCAAATAAATAAAAAACTCCTGTCAGATAAATTTCCACTACCTAGAATTGATGACATTTTAGATCAACTGGGTAGGCTGGGTAAAATACTTCTCATGCCTTGACTTAATGTCAGGTTTTCATCAAATTGAACTAGAAGAAAGTTCACGTAATATAACGTCCTTTTCAACGAGCAATGGCTCATATCGCTTCACGCGATTACCATTTGGTTTAAAAATAGCGCCAAATTCATTTCAAAGAATGATGACTATTGCATTCTCTGGACTTGAAGCTTCGCAAGCATTCCTATATATGGACGATCTTATAGTCATTGGTTGTTCCGAAAAACATATGCTCAAAAACCTACAAGATATTTTTGAGGTATGCAAGAAACACAACCTAAAATTACACCCACAAAAATGTTCATTTTTCATGCACGAAGTGACCTTTCTCGGTCATAAATGCACAGATAAAGGAATTTTGCCAGATGACAAAAAATATGACGTCATCAAAAACTATCCAATCCCGCATGACGCGGACAGCGCTAGACGATTCGTTGCATTTTGCAATTATTACAGACGTTTTATCAAAAATTTCGCCGACTATTCACGGCACATAACTAGATTATGTAAAAAGAATGTTCCATTTATATGGACAGATGATTGCCAAAATGCATTCTTACATTTAAAGGAGCAACTTATCAAACCAACTCTGTTACAATACCCAGACTTCACAAAAGAATTTTGTATAATAACGGATGCAAGTAAGCAAGCGTGTGGAGCGGTTTTAACTCAAAACCATAAAGACCTCCAACTTCCTATTGCATACGCATCCAGATCATTTACCAAAGGCGAAAGTAACAAGAGTACAACTGAACCGGAATTAGCAGCAATTCATTGGGCAATTACTCATTTTCGACCATATATATATGGCGGACACTTTACAGTGAAAACAGATCACAGACCATTAACATATATATTTTCAATGGTTAACCCAAGTTCAAAACTTACACGCATGCGGCTTGAATTAGAAGAATACGACTTTACAGTCGAGTATCTAAAGGGTAAAGACAATTTCGTGGCAGATGCACTGTCACGAATAACAATAAAGGAATTAAAAAACATAACAGCAAATATATTAAAAGTCACTACAAGACAGACAAGTAGACAAAAATCCTGCGCAGGAAAAGAAAAGATAGAATTGCCTAAGCAATCTCTAGAAAAAGCTTCAAAGCCCAACGTATATGAAGTCATTAACAATGACGAAGTACGCAAAGTAGTGACCTTGCACGTAAAAAATAATTTTTGTTTTTTCAAACATGGAAAAAAAATTACAGCAAGATATGAGATTAGCGATTTGTATACTAATGGAACCCTTGACTTAGGTCAGTTCTTCCAAAGGCTTGAAATGCAAGCCGGTAAACAAAGAATCAGCCAACTCAAAGTGGCACCGTGGGAAAATATCTTTGAATACATTTCAATAGATAATTTTAAAAATATGGGCAATAAAAAATTGAGAACATTAAGAGTAGCGCTACTCAACCCGGTGACCCTAATAACAAATATTAAAGAAAAAGAAGCAATCTTTCTACATTACATGACGATCCAATTCAAGGAGGACATACAGGCATAACAAAAACCTTGGCCAAGGTCAAAAGATATTACTTTTGGAAAGGTATGACCAAAGAGATTACTGATTACGTACGTAAATGTCAAAAATGCCAAAAGTCGAAAACGAATAAACAAACAAAAACTCCTTTAACAATCACAGAAACCCCCCAAATGGCTTTCGATAGGGTAATAGTGGATACGATCGGTCCACTTCCTAAATCAGAACAGGGAAATGAATATGCAGTCACTTTAATCTGTGACTTGACAAAATTCCTAGTTGCCATTCCAATTAGAAATAAAAGTGCTAACACAGTAGCGAAAGCTATTTTTGAAGAATTTATTCTGAAGTACGGTCCAATGAAGACGTTCATTATGGACATGGGAACAGAATACAAGAATTCAATAATCACGAACATATGTAAATTTCTAGAAATAGAAAACATAACTTCCACAGCACACCACCACCAGACAGTAGGGACAGTAGAAAGAAGTCATAGAACTTTTAATGAATACATACGTTCATACATATCAGTTGATAAGACTGATTAGGACGTATGGCTTCAATACTTCGTCTTCTGCTTTAACACTACACCATCTATGGCACACAATTATTGTCCATATGAATTGGTATTTGGCAGAAACTCTATTTTACCAATACAATTTAACAGTATAGATAACATAGAACCGATATATAATATAGATGATATATGCTAAGGAAAGTAAATATAGACTACAGGTAGCATACAAAAGAGCTAGAATTATGATAGAAGAAAATAAGAAAAGAAATCAGAAATTATATGATCAGAAAGTAAGAAATATAGATGTATCGGTAGGTGATAAAGTTTTGCTAAAAAACGAAACAGGTCATAAGTTAGATTTTAAATATACAGGCCCTTATAGAGTAGAAAACATCGGAGAAAGAGATAACATCATAATCTCTGATGATAGGAAAAAGAAACAAACAGTCCATAAAGATAGACTAAAAATTTGTATTTCATAAAACAAAAACAAAAATTTTTTAATGATACATTACATATGCGAAGATAAAAAAAAAAATAATAAAAATATAAATTACTTTATACATTTTATTACATTTTAAGAAATAATAAGAAAATAACTTCACTAGGTT